>NC_136484.1:195853017-196008017 GCF_053919585.1 Euprymna scolopes
TCCTCCTATGTGGGAACTGCACTGTTAATCCTCTTATTTGGGAACTGCACTGTTGATCCTCTTATCTGGGAACTGTTCTGTTGATACTCCTATCTGGAAACTGCACTGTTGATCCTCTTATCTGGGAATTGCTCTGTTTGATCCTCCTATCTAGAAACTGCACTGTTGATCCTCCTATCTGGGAACAGCACTTGATCCTTCTATCTGGGAACTGTACTGTTGATACTCATATGTGGGTACTGCACTGTTGATCCTTTTATCTGGGAACAGCACTGTTGATCCTCCTATCTTGGAACAGCACTGTTGATCCTCCCATCTGGGAACTGCACTGTGGATCTTCTATCTGGGAACTACGTTGTTGATCCTTCTATCTGGAAACTTCCCTGATAATCCTCCTATCTTGGAACTGCATTGTTTACCCTCTTATCTACGAACTGAACTGTCTATCATCCTATCCAGCAACTGCACTCTTGATCCTCCTATCTGGGAACTGCATTATTGTTGTTTTATCTTTGGAACTGCTCTGTTGATCCTTTTATTTTGGAACTGCATTTGTCATACTCTTATCTGGAAATTGCACTGTTGATCCTCCTATCTGGGAACCCCATTGCTAATACTTTTATCTGAGAAATGCTCTATTTATCCATCTTTCTGGGAACTGCAATGTTGATCCCCCTATCTAATATCTACTCTGTTGATCTTTTTATCTGGGAATTACTCGGTTGATTTTCCTATCTGGGAACTATTCTGTTGATTCTTCTATCTAAAAACTTCACTGTAAACCCTGCAATTTTGAAACTACATTGTTGATCTTCTTTTCTGGAGATTGCTCTGTTGATACTCAAATCTGTGAACTGCTCTGTTGATACTCCTATCTGGGAACTGCTCTGTTTATATCCCTATCAGGGAACTGCATTGTTCTTCCTCTTATCTCGGAAGTGTTCTGTTGATCCTCTTATCTGGGAACTGCACTATTGATCATCTTATCTGGAAATTGCTCTGTTGATCCTCCCATCTGGGAAGTGTACTGTCTATCCTTCTATCTGGGAATTGCACTGTTGATCCTTTTATCTGGGACCTGCACTGTTGATTCTTCTATCTGGAAACGGTACTGTTGATCCTCCTATCTGGGAACCGCACTGTTGATCCGTCTATCTGGGAACGGCACTGGTGATCTTCATGTCTGGGAATTGCACTGTTCATCCTCCTATCTTGGAATTGCATTGTTCATCCTCTTAACTAGGAACTGCACTGTCTATCCTTTTATGTGGGAACTGCACTGTTGATTTTCCTTTCTGGGAGCTGCACTGTTGGTCCTCCTATCTGGGAACTGCACTGTTGATCCTCCCATCTGGGAACTGCACTGTTGATCATTCTATCTGCGAACTGCTCTGTTGATCCTCCTATCTGAGAACTGCACTGTTGATTCTCTTATCTGGGAATTGCTCTGTTGATCCTCCTACCTGGGAACTTAGCAGTTAATAAATAGGAAAAGACGGTTGTATGTTACAAAATTGTGTATGTTACAAAAGTGTGTATGTTACAGAAGTGTGTATGTTCAAAGGTGTGTATGTTGCAGAAGTGCAGAATTGTATGTTATAGAAGAACAATTCCGAGACTATTTACTATAGAATGAAGGTGTGGCACAAGACCAGAAGGAGCAGAAGAAGCAAGCACGCGTTCATAAAAGATGGATACTCTGGTCTATTAAAAATTGCCTGAAAACCCCCGTAGGAATTTCCCGGTCGAAGTGACTCAAGCAGTAAACAATATACTCCACTTCAAAGAAGGGAGGCAAGACATAAGAGGATGGACTTTCTATGGCTACATAGGATGAATACCTCAGCCCGATAGATAAACGCCCACCATAATGACCCAGTTTCAGACAAAATGATTGTCGAGAACGGATCCTCGACTTTTTTTTGCAGCCGAGTCATAAGTCAACTCAATTTGTAATTTCTTATAATGTATGTAAATTAGATCACCATCAAATCCTAACACAAATGTTAAACTAAAAAATGTTTTGTTTTATTCATACAAGTTTGAAGTATATTTAACATACGCACTTTCCAGTTAATTTACGACCAAATCATTCAGTTCTAATCGGATAATCAAAGTTAAGTAATGTTGAGCTTAGTCAGTATTTATATGGGTGACCGATTTGGAAAGCGATGCTGTCTCATCACGTGTAGTACAAAAAAAAAGGACAAAAAAAAAATGAATCAGACAAAACAACTGTGATGACTCTACATTACATGGTTCTATATAGAAAGGGAGGGAGAGAAAGGGAGAGAGACAGCGTTAAAGAGAGAGAAAAATGCTTGTGGAGGAGTGACAACAATACTTCATACATAGGTGAATGATGGCCTTGTAGAGGTACATGATACTTTAAGGCGTAAGTAACTTTCTAGCACTCTAGAGGGAGCCTACCTTCGCTGCAGCAGTCTTGATAATGCCCTCGATATATCTGTTCCAACTCATGTTCCCTGAAAACGTAAAGCCGAGAAATTTAACCGAAGTACTTTCAGATAATGTATCTTTAGCCATAGCTATTTGTGGTTGAGAAAGTTTATTGTAATTATTAATGGGAACGAGCTTAGCCCTGGCAGCATTAAACGTTACCATCCATTTTTTACCCCATTCCTCTACAGACTGGAGGTCTACCTTTAGCGTTTCTGCCATTGCTTTGGATATGTTTTCATTTGTTTTCACCTCGTGCTTGTTATAGAGCGTAGTGTCTTCAGGAAATATTCACATCTGAGAGGCTATTTCATCGAGCCATTTATTCAGGAATAATAAAGGTCCAAGGATCGAAACCTGAGGTACATCCGCATTTATATTATATTATTCAGACGTACGGCCATCGAGGACAACCTGGATTCTTCTCTTATATAAGAAGGATTTCATTATGTTAAGTATTTGTCCAGTAATACCATATGATTTAATTTTCATTAGAAGACCATCTGATTTTTATTAGAAGACCATCGTGCCATACTCTGTCAAAAGCCTTAGATATATCTAGGGCTACTGCCCCCCCCCCGATTTATCTAGTGCATGGTATATACATTCAGAGATTACAGTTAGAATATCTGCAGTAGAACAGGCTTTCCTAACTCCATATTGATGGTCGGACAGAAGTTTAGCAACTGTAAGGTGGTGGACTAGAGATTGATTAATTATGGACTCAAATATTTTTGCGAAAAGAAGGAGGAAGCTAATGGGGCGATAATTTAATTGGTTAGTTCTTTCGCCAGAATTCTTGTAAACTGGTACCACTGAAGCGGTTTTCCAGCGGTCAGGAAAGCATGATTTGTTAAGGAATGTGTTGAAAAGTTTGGAGAGAACTGGGCCAACCTCAGCGGAGCATTTTTTTTTAATAGTACAGCCGGGATGAGATCAGGTCCACATGCTTTTGAGGTGTGTAGGATTTTATGATATCATGCACTTGAGAAGGAGTGATTTTCAGAACATCTAGTGTGGTTTCAATCCGCAGAGAAAAATAAGTGAGGGAGTGGTTTGCTGGGTCCATAGTAGAGTTTAGCGCAAACTGACGGGCAAGCATGTTAGATTTCTCGGTTGCCGTGCAAACAACCTCATGATTGTTGGATACTGGGACAATTGTTGATTGCCCATTATTTACTACACTGTTGTAGATTTTTCAGAAATGACGAGTTTCTAATTTCTACGCTTCAATGCGTTTTCTGATGGTTTCGGTATTTTCTCTCTAAGCTGCTTTGAACTATTCAGTGGTCTCATTCGCACACTGTTTCACAGAAAGATAAAAAGATATTTTCCCATGGGGCATCTCTGATGTGATCTCTGATGGCATTCCAACCAGCCTTATTTTGTACCTTGTTTTGAGCCATGTCTCTTCGACAGTTTTCATTATCACAGCATGATCAGCATTCCCGAGTGAGCAATGGGCGTTTGTTCCGCAATCCTCAGGAACTGTTGTCAGAAATAGATCTAGAAGTGAGACTTGCTAGTCCTCACGATCTAGGACATGGGTCGGGAATGTTACCGTCTGTGTCAAAGAATGGGATATAGAAAAGTTATGGATGATACTACCAGGTGTGGCTGTGTAGTTAGAGAAGCCAAGCCAATTATTGTGGTGGTCGTTAAAGTCGCCAAATATCATCTGAGTCGGCTTGCTTAAAAAGAAAAAGAAAAAAAGGGTCATCAGGTTCTATAAAAAAAAGACCAATGTTTTTCTCTTGACTGAAATCTTTATTCAGTACCATAGGAACATAAGAATGTAAGGCAATGCAGCAAGTTGTAGCATAAGGGTCTACTTCACAAGATTTCCAGCTACGGTATAACTGGAAATGTTTTCTCAATCATTAAATCATTTCTCTCCGATAGGCTCATAAGAGTAGTGGTAGATGGACAAAAATCGGAGGCCTGCAATATAAATGCTGGAGTCCCTCAGGGGTCAATCCTAGGCCCAACTCTCTTCGTGATCTACATCAATGACCTCCCTAAACACATACTTAAATCATTCGTTGACATCTATGCTGATGACACGACCATCTATGGCAATACATCAAAGGCTGTAAATGACAAAGTTTTCTCTGATTCTCTCTCCTCTGATCTTGAGCGCGTGGTTCAGTGGGGGAAGATGTGGCTGGTTATCTTTAATGCATCCAAAACCAAACTCCTATCCTTACATCATCAACGCTCTGATCCCCATCTGGCTTCGGTTGTGATGGATGGCTCTCGTCTGGATGAGGCCCCGTGTTTTGACAAGCTTCTGGGTTTGACCTTTACTCCTGATCTGAAATGGAACACGTACAACAAGTCTGTTGCCAAGGTCACTGGAAAGATGGTGGGATCCTTCTACCGCTCCAGAAGATATCTCACTACTGATGCAATTCTTTATCTGTATAAAAGCCAAGTACGTCCAAGGATGGAATACTGTTGCCATATCTGGGCAGGAGCTGCTAAAAACAGCCTTTCCTGCCTTGACAGAGTACAAAATAGACTTCGTGGCTTAGTGGGAAATGCCCTTTTCTCTACCCTGCAACCTCTCTCCCACAGAAGAGACGTTGCGAGCCTATCCTTGTTTTATCGTTATTTCCATGGTAGGTGCTCGTCTGAACTCCAATCTCTGGTCCCCCCTCGCCAATCTTTCACGAAAAACACCCGTCTAGCTGAATCCACTGTGAAAAATTTCCCCCACTCTATATCTGTGCCTAAATCAAAACGCGGATTCCATGAACAAAGCTTCTTTCTTAGAACTGCACGCCTGTGGAACTCTGTTCCGTCTGCCTGCTTCCCTCCGGACTACAACTTGGATGTCTTCAAGTCCAATGTTAACAAATTCCTAATGAACCGCCCCCTTAAGTAAACACTTCATCAAATCTCCAAACTAACGGAATCTACTTGCAATAACCCTTATCCCTGAGTGGCTTCCGGGCCTTGATAAGTGGTGATCACTGTGTAAAAAAAAAAAAAAGTTGGTTTGGCCGGAACTTATTAGAATACAAATGTAATTCATTCCAGTTCTTTAGTCTATAACGTTAATTTGTATCTCGCTTTCCGGTTAATTTATGACGAGATGCGAGGCAAGCAATAAAGCATCTTGTCATATCGGCATCTCGGATGGAACTGAATCATATTTGACCGCGAACTAAGCAGGATGTAAATCCGAAAAAGCACGCATGCGCAAATGTGTTTTGTCGCTCGATGTATTTCTACGTGAGTTTTAATATTCCTATTTTACCCTAATCGAATTTCAACTTAATATTACGTAAGAGATTTTGTGTAAATACAAAAGGAAAAGATCTCATATGGTTTTAACATGTCAACCCTCTCTTGAATCGACTTCAATCTGTTTTACTAATAAATACATAGCAATTTTACAATGCATTGTTGCATTTATTAAATGTCTTTATTATAAGTTAATAAATTTAGTTGGTAAAATTAATTATTGTGAAAATTTGAAGGAAAAATCAAAAAAAAAGCAAAAACGGCATTATTCCTAGGCAGGTTGAACTGGCTTCCTTTTACGAAGGAAGTTTCTAGAGAATAACACATTAACAAGTTGTATTCAGTCGCTTGTATATACTCGTTGGAGAGATAACGAAATTAAATTTTTGCAGTTTTTGCGGAGAGGTGCCGACGTCCTCCTACATACAGCGCCTGGTATTCTCAAATAATCATCCATCCTCAACGTTGCTTAACTTCGGTGTTCTAATGTGAACCAGTATATTAACATGATTATGCTATGTATAAAAAAGTAAAGGATTGCGTGCGGAAAATACAAATCTTTTTTTTTTTCTGGGCTTGAAACCTCGACGATATTGGTGGCATTAATTCTCGTAAAATAATCCCAATAAAATAATCGTAAAGAAATGCTAAGAACTAAATAACGTCGATCAGATTTAAATACATTCATATGACAACATTATATTTAGAAGAATAACGCCTGTATATTGAAGTCCAAAACGACACGAACACCGTTTGTGGCGCTGAGAAAACGGCATCTGTTTCATCTTTTAATCATTGTTCTTCACGTACAATAAATTAGGTTTGACGTATTCATTGATTCATGTGTCGATGAATTCGGTTTATCCTATCAGCTAATCATGGCCGGTGTAGGGGGAAATTACAAACCCGATGTGGCAACGAAGCAGGGATCAACAAAACGCCACTTACCGGTTCAATACTGGCAAACGACGTAAAAACAAAGATCGGAGTTTTTTAAAGATGCGGTCGTTAAATGTGCATGTTAAGAGACGAAAATTTCAACCTTAATATTCAACCTTAAAATTTCAAACTTAAATACGACAGACAGACAAACAGAGATGTGTAAGATTAAATAAGTAACTCAGCTATTTCAAATTGAAACGTGACAGACTTACTTAAAACGCTAACGCGCAACAGAATAACATAAAGCGTACGAGACTAACCTTTATTTTTTACTTTTATTTCACCCCAAATAAGATAGAGTGCCGCTTGGACGTTAAGGACTGCTATTTTGAACTGAATCTACAGGGATATTACGTAGGGAGTTGAACAGCGAGATGTCTGTTCATATTAAACTTGAACTTTTGCATGTCAGTACAATAAGAGAAGCAGGAACCCAGAAGAGATTGACAAAGTCTGGCAGTTCGAGGGAAGAAACGATTAGAGTAGAAGACTTTCCGGCATCTAGAGGTCTCAACAATGTCGGGTTAATTGGGGGTATTTACGATGAGGGAGTATAAGTGCTTTGAACGCCTTCCATTAAAATACTTGTAAAACAAACACAACATAACAGACTAATGTAAAGTGTAACACAATAACTTAAAGCGTAACAGACTAATCTGAAACATAAAACACCCCAACTTAATACGTAACAGACTCACCGAACGTGTAACATACCAAACGCGGAACCTGTAGATTAAGAAACTTACCTAAAGCATAACAGACTAACTTAAAGCGTAACGTGACAGACTTACCTAGAGTGTAACATACTCATCTGACGCGTGACAGATTAATCTAAAGAGTAACACAACAACCTGTAGTGTAACAAACAAACCTAAAGCGATACAGACGGACCTAAAGTGTAATAAACTAACCTAAAGTGCAACAGACAAACCTTAGTATGTTACACGTTTGGTGAGTCTGTTACGTATTAAGTTGACTTTTTTAACGATTTAAGTGTAAGAGACAAACCTTAAATATAACAGACTAACCCAAAGCATTAGAAACCAACCTAAAGCATAACAGACTAATCTATAACGTAATATAGTTATAGTTATAGACTAACTTACAGCCTAATAGAAGTAACTGAAGCGTGACGCACAGATCGGCGGCAAACGTTCTTTTATAAAACAAAAATCTGAAAACCATGAAACTTAAAACGAGGCATTTATGTTTTGCCATTACAAGATCAATCAAAAACTGTAAGAAACTGTAAGGATCGGTAAAATACACTAACGTTGCTATAGCAACGATTTGATGACGTCATGTCACCATTCACGCTGCCAACGATTCGTATGAGACATAGATCAATAAACACTTTTTACTTACGTATCTTCCTGCAATTACCGTCCATCAAACTTGTTCGTTCTTCATAACGAATGAAAAGCGTCCGACGAAAATATCGAACTCTTTTTATAACATGATTTAGTCATCTGTGTTATAATAAGTTTGTTCTCGAAGTTTGTCAAACAAAATTGAACAAAACTGATAAGAAAACCATTTTTTGTGCTTTTCATATATTTTTACAAAAGTTAAAAAAAAAGCACTTCTTATGTGTTTTTCGGTATCCGGAAAAGTCGCCCATGAAAAACTCGTACTCGGAAAACTCGTATCCGAAAAACTCGTATCCGGCATAAAACGTGTTTTCAATTGATGTTTATTCAATAATGGACCAGTGTTCCTACCTCGCAAAAAATGGACGAGTTTTCCGGGGAAAAGAGTTTTCCGGGGACGAGTTTTCTGGGGACGAGTTATCCGGGGACGAGTTTTCCGGGGACGAGTTTTCCTAGATTCGTGTTTTTCAAAGCAAAAAGCAACAAAATAATGAGTTCAAAAGGCATACATTGACAAAAGTGATATGTTACATATGTTTAAAATAAACGTTCACAGCAATAAGAAAAAAAAACAGATACAGAAATGTAACATTCGGTACATTTGCTGTTAGAATTCCCTGCCTGGTCTGTTTTCTCGACCGTATCAACATACAGAAATATAAACGGAATATGAATAAACATCTTGCTGCCCAACTCTCCACTAAAGTTGTCCTGTTATTAATCTGGACCCAAGAAGAGTAATCTCTTATACTTTAATGAAATTATGCCTCGTTTAGCTCGAACAAAAGTAAAAAAAAGAAATATCGTTATAATAAAGAATACAAGATTTGGCAGAATGGATCTTTTAAATGTCTGTCTTTTTGCAGTTGAAATATATTTTTTATTTACAAATATTATAATCGTCACAAGAGAACCCTTATTATCGCCTTGTGTCAAATTACATAAATCATAAAATCAATTCCAGCTGTGAAACAATTTAATTGATAGAATCTCAAACAAGATCAAATGCAAACATTCGTCAAGATTGAGTTTGACTGATACAGGACGACTCAAATGGAAATTGCAAGGGAAGTAACTCTACATCTTTGAGTGATGTTGGTATCATTTGTCCGTCACTTGGATTCCAAACTTTTGACACACATGTAATGTTGTGAACCTTTGGGCTGTGATCATAGTGTAGTATCTGTGTTAACTGTGGCAAGCAGCGTCAAGAATCAAAACATTATTATTATTATTATTATTAATATTATTATTATTATTATTAATATAATTATTATTATTATTATTATTATTATTATTATTATTATTATTATTATTATTATTATTATTATTAATAATAATTGATTCAAGCAACGGCGGGTCGCTGGATCAATAATTATGATTAGAAAAATAAACAATTTAATTGGAAAAAAAGATTGACATATAATAATATCGCAAAAGGATTGTGAAAATAGAAAAGAGATGTAAACATAATTTTTGGTTTGCATAAACAAATAACTAGATTGAGGTTACATCAGCTGTTCGTCTGAGACAGGTAATGAGACACGTGATGAAAAGTAGATTTGGGGAGATTCTAGCAGTCGTTAGCTGGACATCAGAGGGAACGGACGACTCAAGAAGGGAGTTAGTCTCCATGACGCAGGGAGCGGCGTCATTTCAAGCAGACAAGATGTAAAAATGTGTAATCTCTGAGGATGCCGACCGGATCAGGTATGTGTTGTGTTATTTACATCTGTTAAAAAGAACTGTTTGTCTACAACTGTTTCAATACGTCCACGTCAATCGTTTCCTGTTCGAACTGTTGCATAAATGTTAAAATATACACACTAGACGATCAACTAAATGATACGACGTATATACATACACGCATTTACACGTACACGAATATACAGAAACAGATAAACCCAACTGTTAAACGTGTACGCCGTTATTTACATACACATTACACACAAAAAAAACTGTTTTAGAGCTCCATAATATAAGACACATTCCAGTGCAGATTTGTACAAATTTTGTCATAGCGACGTTCGTACTCTTGCACTCTTTTTGAGCAAGTATAGAACACGCACTAACAATGTATGGCACTGTTTCAAGAGATACACTACACAACCTGCACTTATCAGAACAGTCTTTCCCATAGATGTTTTTATTTATTGCATTTGTATTTAGTGTCTCTTTCTGAGCAGCAAATATAAAATTTTCTGTTTCTCTTTTCAAAGTCACTTTTAAACAGAAAATTCCACCTGTCCTTATAGTTTTGTGCCTTAATCTCTCACTCAAACTTTCATTTTTATCAACTCAGTCAACTTTTCTGCTTCGATTCTTTCCTTGTACTTGTGCAATGAATCTTTATCTAGCTCTTCCTCTTTCGCTACTGTTGCGAGTAACACTTCATGACTGTTAGCCAAGTAGTGCTGAACACTTTTAAGCTCTTTCCCGACACATTCTCCAACCGCAATCAGCCCTCTTCCTCCTTTCTTCCTTGTGATATATAGTCTGAACACATTAGAATTTGGAGGAAGTGCTCCATACTTGACTAACAGTTTCTGTGTGTCTCTATCCAGCTTTTTCATTTCCTCCTGTGATCATCCCACAAAAGCCTATTATTATTATTATTATTATTATTATTATTATTATTATTATTATTATTATTATTATTATTATTATTCAATGCTCAATTGGCGGATGTAGTATCTGCTATGTCGTAATACTATAATCAGGTATTACCTTTTCGGGGTAGTCTAGCATGTGTTCTGTTGTCATTAGATCATCTTTCTAGGCATTATCGCCTCCACCTTGATGAATCATATTATAATATATTAGATTGTCATGATACCATCCTTGTATTATGCTAGCTGGACGCCCGGCGTTGCCCGGTCGTACAATATGATATTTTAATTTATTCAGATTACATATGTATTATTATTGATTATTATATACCATGAGCAATATTCTGCTCGGTAAACTAATTCGCAAAATAAAAAAATAATAATAATGTCGTTCATCAAATTCCGTCTGTGTTTATTTACAATATCACGTCAGCTGATATTTGGGTTTGACGATCTTAAACATAATCTATCTTTTCTTATAGATAACAAAGAATATTTTTTACAGGGGGATATTTTACGTTACATCAGCCAAGGTTACACCGGTGTAACGTAAAATATTTCCCTGTAAAATTCTTTTTTTTATCTATAAGAGAAGAAAGACTATTTTAAAGATCGGATTTTTTCGATTTTTGATGCATATCGGATAAATTTCTGTACAAAACATATATAAGAACACTGTCAGACATATAAATTATCTTTATGTGAAATTTGCAAAAGATGGCTCAGTCGTTTCGGAACCCACGAGGAAGGAACTCACACGCACAAAGTGACTTTTATATAATTGTAGAGATAATACCGTAGTATTATTTATGTTAGATTGTCATGATACCATAATACTTGGGAACAAATGTAATATATATATATATATATATATATATATATATATATATATATATATATAACTACTTAATTTACTCACATAAAATTAATATACGAAAGTATAGATTTATGCGTAAACTAAGTATTTACTTCAAAAGTGCTCAATACGTAGGTAGAGCTAGTTAGTAATTTATAAAATATATATGGCGATTAAGCTACACTGAATATTCGGCGTTTCATCCACTCTAGGACTCCTCAGGCTTATGCGCGAATTCTGTGGTTGTTTATCTATATATATATTCATTACACATAATTGCAAAAATCTAAGATAGGCAAACGTTAATTGATATTAATGTTTTTTATTGATTCAGTTATCAATCTTTTACTGTACATTTTCACGGAGAAAAAACATTTATCCAGGATTCCATTGTGCCATGAAAATCCGTTTTATATTTGTTGATATGATGAGTTTTATTAGCTTTTCTCTTGGCTGGATGCTCTAAAGAGAAACAAAGAGTGTTGTCGCGGCATTGTTAAAATAATTTACTTTGAATTCATTAGTTTTGATGATGGAATTAAAACATTGTTCAACATTTCGATGTACAATTCTTTATTGACTGCTGAGATGATCGTTCTCATCACGTTTTGTATGTTAATAAATCCATATTATGATTAAGCATACAAAAGTTATAGACGTTGACTTAGAATAAAAGCTTTATACCAAATAAATGGTTTAATATGGATAAATTTGTGCTCACTTTTGCATTAATACAAATCTATATTAATCACTGTTAATCCTTAACTGAATATCCAACAGATACCATATTACTTAGTTCGCAACACCTTATCATAACAAAAGGCCAATGAAAAGTTCAGCCACCGACTGTGATCTATTCTCTTTAAACCACATCAGGTCTTAGGATCATTTTGCCTTTGACCATTTTGTATGGAAACACAATTAAATTAGGTCACAATTCTGTTATTCCGTGTGACAGCTTCATTCACTTGGTAAGGCTATGCTTCATAGTTAAGTCTAAGTTTTTTTTAATACTAATGAATCAACACTTAGCTAGGACAAAAGTCACTTGAGGCCAAGAGTTAGTGAGATTTTAGGTTTAATGATAATCACATGAAAGAATTGGGAACTATGATTAATTCAAAGGATGACAGGAGAAATATTTCTTGACGTTGTATTTAAAAATGCCATGTTGTAGCATGTAGGAAAAAATTCTTGCAGTAATGTGTTCCAGTATTCCTCCTCGAGTAAAAGTGTTTGTGTGGAACGAATTGGATTCGAACTTGGCACACTCAGGTTTTCAGTCTGTATAGCTAACCTCTTAGCCACTGTCACCTCCTAGAACAACAACAATATATTTCGGAGAAGTACAATAAACGATACAGGCAACTTTTATGATATTTGGATTTTCTTAATTTCAGTGTCGGGCTCGTTTACACGATTATTTTTAGAGTCAGCGATTCACAGTGTGGATCACGGGAAGATTGTGAACATCCCTAGGTGATGCGGTGCATTAGCTCTGAAATGACTTAGACTATTGATACCGACAAATCTGTTCATGTTTTTCTTTTTGATTTTATTCTTATTCATCCTAAACAAGGGGTAGATGCAAGGGTATACTATTTGGGTGTAAATTTACAAGTATACTATGTGAATTGGAGTCCAAATTACATTTAAACTTTAGAGAAGCAGAGATCCAGGAGGGAATTCCAAAGCCGTTCGATGGAAGAAACTATTAAAGTTAGAAAAAATATTTTCGAGAGTCACAATAAAAATGCAAAAATAATAAAAATGCAAAAACAATAAAAGAAAATTCTAGCAATAAAATCTACAATAACAATATTGCGAAGCAAATTCCGATTCCATAAAATTGGAAGAACGAAGTGCCAAGTGATTCAAGATTCAAGATATAAGATCAGCATTCTTTGATTTCTGCCGATATGAATTCATAACTTTTGAATGGATAAAAAAGCGAACGAGCGACGATTTTCTCCAGGAATGTAGCTTTTTGAAACGCTGTAATTTTTTTTTTATCTAAAAAATAATCACAAACGCCTAAAACTATGCAAAGAAAAAAAAGACTGTAGCAGGGCGAAAAGTCCTCCTTAGTCCCTTCCCCCCTCCCGTCCAGAAATAGTTGTAGACTTTCATTTAAGACGTAGACATCTCAAGATTTACTTTTTATCACCACAAAATGATAACGAATTTTGTTCTTGTTGTCTTGGCACGCGTTCCATTTTCGTTTTGTTATCGACGTTTCATGAAGAGAAAAACTGACAAGATTTTCATTTACGATGGCATTTAGATATCAGTTTTACTTACACAATACACATTATTTTCATAAATTTGGAGCGTTTTATATACATCGATTTCATTGAAACTAAATTTTCAATTCCATTTTTAAGAGAATGAAAAATTTTGTTAAAGCTAAACATTTCTATAATTAACTCTGTATTTTGCTTGTCTTAGTGATGAGGAAACGGTTTGCCAAAAACTAGAAGACATACTGGAATCTAATTTTCTATTGTTTAGTTAATAGCCTTTGTTACGAAATAATAAAAAAAAAATCCCAAAATAAAGAGTTCCATCCCTTGTCGAATACTAGCGTCTTGCTATATATTTTGCTCATAATATTTTTTGAAATAATACTTTTTGCAATAATAGACTTTATTTCACTTCATCTTATGTAGTTATTACGTTTGACTGACTAAATTATTTTCTGCCAAACTTTGAAACTTTTGATTTTTTAATACACATTCTAGGAGAAATGTTTACGGCACTGATTCGTAGCCGAATGGTGAGAGCTGCCGACTGTCAATCCGACGGTTGTAGGTTCAATCCATGGCTGGGGAAAGGTATTTGTCTAGCCGCACTGATGAGTTGTGACACAACAAAACAGTACTGTATGTGGATGACTATATATATATATATATATATATATATATATATGTGCGTGTGTGATTGTATCTGTGTGTGGGTAAATTAATACGAAAAATATAAATGTTTATATCTTTTCTCTATTTATTTCTTAATTGTTGACGTGTAGGAATAAAAAATGTCATTTGAAAAAATAAAAAAATTTTCCACTGTTCCTTCAGTTAAACTCAATGTAATAAATCATGTGTGTACGGCGGATAGTAGTAGGAGGAAAGAAGAAGAAGAAAGGTTAGAGCAATTGAAATGGAGGATTGTTTACTTTTTACTGTGGATATATATATATATATATATATATATATATATATATATATATATATATATATATATATATATATATATATATATATATATATTTTCATGTGAAATCACTTTTTTCTTCACCCTATTCTCTCTGCTCCACTTTTTGTTATCACGTAAGATCTTTGACTTACTTGTAGTTTCATCAAATACTTTTGCAAGCAAAATCCGATTCCGCATTTTGCTAAATCCTACTCTCTGATGCGAAGGAAAATATTTCTTTGAAACTCCTCGGATTAAGGACTATTTACTTATTTAGTGTTTCCTTTTCAAGTTAAATATGTTTTTAACTCTTTTTCAAAATGTTTTTAACATGTTTTATTAAATATTTGCTCATATATATATATATATATATATATATATATATATATATATATATATATATATATATATACACTTTTTTGAATGGCGTTTTGTTGCGGGTGTAAAATTATTAAGAAAGCGATTATTTAGTATGTAGGTCTGGATATAAACCATTTAAGCAAAGAGTAAAAAAAAAAAAAAAAATGAAAATTACACTCGTACAGTATTTGAACCTGTACACCAAAAGAACAATCACTTAAAAGCCCAATTAATAAAATCGTTTAAGCCGACACTTATGTTAGGCGATCCTTCTACAAAATGACTATTCGAATCCTGTACGACTTTCATTTTTCAATTTGTGGTATTTTTAGTTTATATTGATTTTTATGGGCAAATTAACCGCTTGTTTAGTAATATTATATGCGCAAACAACAACAATTGTATATTGTTAGCAACGGAGTGTAAATATATCCACTGAACCATCTGTAATTAGTTGAATATTTAATGCAGCAGCAAGTCATAGGAAATTTACCAGAAAGAACAGTTGGGAATAAGTCATACACTATTCACTATGTCTATGCAATTTATACAACTACGTACTAAGAAAATGAAGCTGTAAAACCTGACAGTAGTATTAGGCAGGTGGAAGAATGTAGTAACCCTTATTGAAGTCAGTGTCCCTTATGATGTTGACTTAAACATCTGTCATGTCTCTGTCATTCCAGTAATTATAGGAGCCATCGAACTCATGTGAAAGAATATAGCTGGTGAACCAAGGGCAAGAAATATACAAGCAATTGAACTTGAATGCCTGGGTAGCCACATCGATATTTCCCTGTGCGAGCGTCTCAGGCGATTAGCAATAAGTTAATTCCTTCTCAAATGACGGCTAGAATCTTATAAAAATCTCTCGGTTGGAATATCTGACATAGCAGATGAATGTCTCGCATCCGGTAGGATGGCCCATCTCCAGCAAAAATAAAATGAGAAATTGAAAAAAGAAAACAGGGGGAAATAAAAGCATTTTGCTCTTTATTGTGTCACTATCTTCATTTCGTTCTAACTCTTCATTCCATTATTATTCTCATATGAATCCGTCTTATCTATTTCCCTTACAGAAAATGTGGCACAAGGTCAAGAAAGTGGGATTTAAAAAGCCAACGACACAGAGGAAAAACACTCTGGCCTGTGAGTGCCTCAGGCGATCAGCAATCATTTAATCCCTTCTCAAAGGGCGAGAAAGTAAAGCCTGGGAGGATAGACCTACTAAACTAAAACACAGGACCATACAAACTAAAAATGTTGCCAAATCTCGGGACACCCTATCTAGCCTTCGTTTCAATAGAGCTTCAAAACTGGCTTCGAAATCTAGTTGGTGATACGTTTTTCTCTTCCCTGCAACCTCTTTCCCTCAGAAGAGACATTGTGAGTCGTCTTTGCTCTATCATTATTTTTATGGCAAGTGATCGATTGAACTTCAATCTATGGTTCCCGCTTGCCAAACGTTCACAAAAACACTTGACTAGCTACAACCACTATAAACGATTCCTCCCACCCTCTATCTCTGCCTAAATCTAAACGCCGATTCCATGAAAAAAACTTCTTTCACAGAAATAAGTGCTCGTGGAACACTGTTCTGCTGTCCTGCTTCCCGGTTGAATGCAACATGATAGCCTTCAAATCCAATGTAAACAAATTCTTGTTGAGCCGTCCCTATAAATAATCAAATTCTACCCAATTTACACCATTAACGATTACTGCACTACCACCTTACATTCATTAATACTTATCCTCGAGTGGCATTCGGGCCTTGATAAAACTATGACTTCCTTACACAAAAAAGACCATACACCTCAGCTAACAGAGAACAAGCCATGGCAACAAAGATGCTGGTCTTTTATCTTGCATTGTAATCAATTTGATGATCTTTAACATCTGAAATCAACTGTTCGGTTTTACAAAGGTAGACACTTTGGCTTCTGTATAAAATCTGATATTCACACCAGCTTAGTTTGGCACAAGGTCATGCAGTATTTTACGTTTTGACTTTAAAAAATCCAGAAATTCGTTACGATGAAAAATAATTTTCCTTAAATAAACTTGTGAATTGATCGGTAAATATTCAGAAAAAAAAAATAATGAACATTTCAAATGCAAATGCAACAATTAAATACATCGTTTTGCCTATCTTGTTTTGGACAAAAGGGTTGATATGCCGTTAAACATTTGTTTAGAATATTTTGTTTATTTGCGTTAGTCCCGAATACCACGGGGGCCATAATAATGGATTTTTCTCCGCTTCGCACTATCACATGCTTGATCCAGGTGAAGGCCGCTTTTACGGAGATCATTGTGTAGCGCGTCTAATGCAAAAAAAAAAAAAAAAAAAAGAAAGAAAATCACAACGATGTCGTCATCATCATCGTCATCATCGGCTGTCAACGCATGTCTGAACCATTCGGGCCGTCACTTCTTCATATTACAATCGCGATGTTGTGACGCCTTCGCATGACGTTGTTACAAACGTTGCCGAGCAGTGTGTAACATAGTGCATATGAAAGCGTGAGGAAAGTATCAGCAGCAGCGAAGGATAGCTGGCTTGCAATGAGATTAGCAGCAGCTGTAGCCGAAAAAAGCGGATACGCAAATTAGGAAGTGTGCTCGAGAAGAAGAAAGAAAAAAAAGAAGAGAAAATATACCACGTGCTCGGGGGAAAGCAAAGTGTGACGTCAAAGAAAATGGACGTGTAAGGTCAAGGACAGAATTGACTGGATTTTGTCAGCATGCGGTCAGAAGAAAGAGAAACGTGTGACAGGCTAAAATGGAGAGGTGACAGCGATAGGCTTTTTACGTTATGTCGAAAAAATAATGGTAATAATAAAAACGTTTTGTAACAAAAGAAAAAATGCCGACGCGGATTTTTATTTATTTATTTATTTCCTCTTGTTTGTATGTAACGACAATGTTTGGCCATCATCATCATCATCATCATCATCATCATCATCATCATCATCACCATCACCATCACCATCATCATCATCATCATCATCATCATCATCATCATCATCATCATCATCATCATCATCATCATCATCATCACCATCACCATCATCATCATCATCATCATCATCATCATCATCATCATCATCATCATCATCATCATCATCATCATCATCATCATCATCATCATCATCACCATCACCATCATCATCATCATCATCATCATCATCATCATCATCATCATCATCATCATCACCATCACCATCATCATCATCATCATCATCATCATCATCATCATCATCATCATCATCATCACCATCACCATCATCATCATCATCATCATCATCATCATCATCATCATCATCATCATCACCATCACCATCATCATCATCATCATCATCATCACCATCACCATCATCATCATCATCATCACCATCACCATCATCATCATCATCATCATCACCATCACCATCATCATCATCACCATCATCATCATCATCATCATCATCATCATCATCATCATCATCATCATCATCATCATCATCATCATCATCATCATCATCATCATCATCATCATCACCACCATCATCACCATCATCATCATCATCATCATCATCATCATCATCATCATCATCATCATCATCATCATCATCACCATCATCATCATCATCATCATCATCATCATCATCATCATCATCACCATCATCATCATCATCATCATCATCATCATCATCATCATCATCATCATCATCATCATCATCATCATCATCACCATCACCACCATCATCATCATCATCATCATCATCATCATCATCATCATCATCATCATCACCATCACCATCATCATCATCATCATCATCATCATCATCATCATCATCATCATCATCATCATCATCATCATCATCATCACCATCACCATCATCATCATCATCACCATCACCATCATCATCATCATCATCACCATCACCATCATCATCATCATCATCATCACCATCACCATCATCATCATCACCATCATCATCATCATCATCATCATCATCATCATCATCATCATCATCATCATCACCATCACCATCATCATCATCATCATCATCATCATCATCATCATCATCATCATCATCATCATCATCATCATCATCATCATCATCATCATCATCATCATCACCACCATCATCACCATCATCATCATCATCATCATCATCATCATCATCATCATCATCATCATCATCATCATCATCATCACCATCATCATCATCATCATCATCATCATCATCATCATCATCATCATCATCATCACCATCACCATCATCATCATCACCATCACCATCATCATCATCATCATCATCATCATCATCATCATCATCATCATCATCATCATCATCATCATCATCATCACCATCACCATCATCATCATCATCATCACCATCATCATCATCATCATCATCATCATCATCATCATCATCATCATCATCATCACCATCACCATCACCATCATCATCATCACCATCATCATTCCTGCTGCTTTAACAGCGTCGCCGACCACGGATCCCCCAATTGTAGAACTATGGCAATCTCGTGAAGACAAGTAAAGACATTAGTTTCCCGTTCCTTTTCGTTTTGATTAGGGCTGCATCACTCCTAGTGAGTTAAACGCCCCCCTCCCCCACCGATACCAATCTGGAAATTTCTACGATTCGGCGTGGCACATACAGCGTCTAGCCTTCCCAAATGATCACCATCTGGTACTGGCTAGGCTCAACGTTGCTTAACTTCGATGATCTGGCAAGAATCGGCGTGTCGTATTTAACAAGAGGATAAAGAAATAAGAGGATAGAAAAAAAGAAAAAAAGAAAAACGAAAACGAGAAAATAAGTAAAAAAAGGGACAACAATTTATGGCAAAAAACAAACTTGAAAGAATAAAAATAAGTAAGCCGATATTCACTTTCAAAACCGACATTTCTCACAAAGCAAGAATAAAAACTCTCTCCTTCCCAAAACACTAATTCCAAACGAACCTTTTTATTGGCTCATTTTATGTCTTCCTGCCTTGCTTGTAAATCCAACTTGATCGTCTGACGTTCGCTGTTATGTGTGGATGGTAGAAAATGATCCGAATAAAGATTATCCAAGTTTGATTTGCGTTTGAAGAAGTGAAATGAAAATATCATTTCATTTAATGATTGTGCATTTTACGAATAGGCAAGTATATGTATTAATATTAAAGAAATGTATTTTAAATATTTGTTTCATTTCTGATGTTTGTATGTATCTCTCTCTTTCCCCCTCTCTTCTCTTTCTCTCCCTCCCTCTCTCTCTCCCTCTCTCTCTCTAACCATAACCCTAACCCTTGTTACAAACCCGACAAGCAGTTAAGTCCCACCCTTTCATTGTAGAGATCCGTAGGTGTAAGAAAGTCTTTTACTCCAATAGTTTCTTCCCCAGAACTGCAAGACTTTGGAACTCCCTTCCAGAATCCTGCTTTCCCAACTGTACTGACATGCAGAAGTTCAAATGTAATGTGAACAAAAATCTTGCTACTCATCTCCCTTTATAATGCTCCCGCAACTTATGCCCCCGATAGTAGCCCCCTACTTCAAAGTGGCACTTTGCCTTATTTGGGTCGAAAATTTATTAAAAAAAAAAAAAAATTTGCAAACGAAGAATCTCCAGAAATCACGTTCTGATGAAAGACGCCTTTAAAACAAATTTTGTGTTATATAACTGAAATAAACGATGTCTATAAACAGCTGTAAAAGACCTTAGCAGCATCAATTGTGTGTAATATTTTTTGGGATAATTTAAAGTGATATGATTTTAAAAAATTAAATACGGTTTTGCTGATTAATGACTCCTAGTGAGTACATATATACTGCACGTTGGCACACCGGTTCTGGTAAGATCACCGAAGTTAAGCAATGATGAGCCTGGTCAGTACCAGATGGGTGACCATTTGGGAATATCCGTGCTGAATAGTAGAAATTTTCAGGTTGGTATCAGGGGGCGCATTTAATTTACTGGAGGAGATGCACCTCGAATAAACTCGCCTGGCGGGTAGGCGACAAGGCGTAATGGTGTACCGGCATCCTGCTGCAAAATGCTTCCCTGTATTTGTATGGCAAGCCCATGTTTGCCGCAGCGAATGCTGACATCTGAAGTGTGTACGACACGAAGTTGCACCTCGTGGATTACATAAAAACACTTTTTAGCTGGGACTGGGTCATCTCTAATGAGCAAAATGTGTACTCGTGTCCGAATTCTGTTAATAACGAAATAATAATAATAATAATAATAATAATAATAATGATAATTTTAACTGTCTTAAAATCAATGAAACTTCTAGATACATACGAATCTGCGAACAGTTTTTCACGAAAAATTATTAGTTTAATTTTAGTTTTTATTAGTTGTTCTTTTTGTGTTTTATTTCTAACCTACATATTGTATTCCCCTTCTGATTTGAAATTATAGTAAAAAAAAAAAAAAATAGTCCCAACAATATTCTCTTCCTTCCTCCCTATGCGACAAAATTTAACACGTTACCGGCCATAAATGTCCCGACACCACTAAGAAGGGTAATGTGATGTTCTTACCCAACCCAGAACCGCATCCAGTTAAGTAGTCTTTTAACCGATACTTTGTTTTACTTTTTAGTCCATCTATCTTTTTCTCACTTTCTTAGGGTTCTTTTCTAATTGAAGTGAAAGGCCTACGTTGACCCTGAAGAGCTATTTCATGATGCTCCTCTCTCTGGTACTTTATGCGATAAATAAATTATCGAATAGGAGCACTTCGTTGCTGCTATATATTAAATAATAAATCTCACCTGTCTGTTTAAATGTATGTATGTATGTATGTATTCTCCCAGGAGAAGATCAAATGACAGAGGTATCATCAGGCTACACTTTCTTCTGGATTGGTAAACCGGAGGGTATCCGTAGAAATGGTGGGGTCGGGTTTGCGATTAAAACATCCTTGGTTGATACTATGGAATTTCCTTCCAGTATCTGTGATCGTATGATAAAATTTCGTGTTTCTCTATCGCATAACAGAGTCATCACTATTCTTTCGGTCTATGCTTCAACCCTTCAAGCGAATGAAGATGACATCTTGTGTTTCTATGAGTCTCTGCGCTCCGTTGTTGCATCTACACCAATTAATGAAAAACTTATTATTCTTGGTGATTTCAATGCCCGTGTTGGGAAAGACTATGAACCTGGAGTCCTCTTGGCCGCGATGGTATCGGTACCATGAATGCTAATGGCATTAAGCTACTAGAGCTGTGTTCAGAATTTAATCTTGCTATCTCTAACACTTTTTTTCGCCGTAAACTGAAGCACAAAGCTACTTGGATACACCCACGTGGTCACCTAACTGACTTCATCATAACTCGAAAACACGAACTTCAAGATGCACATACTGTTGGTGGCATGCGTAGTGCTGAATGTGACACCGATCACAAGTTGGCGAGAGGAAAGTTCAATTTACGAATCCGTAAGAAAGTTCGCCATAGCCGTATTGATGTCGCCAAGTTAAAGTTGTCTGAATTTCAAAAGAGTATGGCGGAAAAACTCGATAATCTTGCATTTGATGGTACATTGGTGAATTTTAAGACTCAGGTTTATTCTGCTGGTGCTGAAGTTCTTGGTTTCAAGAGGGATAAGAACAAGGACTGGTTTGACGACAACAATCTAGAAATTAATCAGTTGCTGATGAATAAACAGACAATTTATGAATCTTTACTTCGTGAAGATCATTCTGATGATACAACTTATTTGCAAAAATACAAAGAGGTCAAAGTCACATTGCAACGTGAGCTAAGAAAAACGAAAAACCAATGGTGGATGAATATAACGGAGCAGATCCAAAAGGCGTTCGCCACAAAAAATTCAAAGGAATTTTATGGACTCCTGCGCCAAGTATTTGATCCTCCTACCTCTTCAATATCTCCCCTGATGTGGAAAGATGGTTCTGTTGTCATTAAGAAAATATCTTGAAAATCTGGCAAGGGAACTTTACTGATGTGTTTCACAATCCCTCAGCAGGAGGTGCTGATGCAATTGATAGCCTACCACAATGTGTTATCATATTCAAAATGGATCGTTTGCTTAATCTGGTTGAGGTGCAGTTGGCTATCGCACAAATCAGCAGTGGCAAGGCACCTGGCTTGGATGGTGTTCCGGTGGAACTTCTTAGGATTGGAGGTGTGAATATTGCTAATACTATCCTTGGTTTTGTTGAAGAAATTCTAGAAAGGTGCTCCTGTTCCGCAGGATTGGAGAGATGGTGTCTTGGTGACCCTGTTTAAAGGAAAAGGGCAGAAAGATGTGTATGACCACTACCGTGGGATTATGCTTTTAGAAGCTGCTGGAAAAGTTCTCGCACGACTTCTATTAAACAGGTTACTGAAGGATGTTTGTCCTAACGCTATTCCAGAGTCACAAAGTGGCTTTAGGTCTGGCAGAGGAACTATGGATATGATTTTTTCAGCCCGACAAGTCCAGGAGAAATGCATTGAACAAGACCTACCAATGTCTGAAGTGTTTGTGAATTTAACCAAAGCATTTGACACCGTTAACAGGGAGGCTCTCTGGTTAATCTTATAGAAAGTAGGATGTCCTCCAACCTTTGTTAGAATATTCAAGGAACTGCACAGAGACACGAAAGCTTGAGTCTCGTTTAACGGAAAATTGTCTGATGAAATCCCAGTTGACAATGGTGTCAAACAAGGTGATATTCCTGCCCCTACTCTTTTCTCTATATATTTTGCTGCTCTACTTGCTCATGCGTTTCGAGATTGTGATAGAGGTGTCATGTTAAAGTTTTGAACCACAGGTCGCATTTTTAATCTTAGAAGATTTAATGCCAGAACCAAGCTGCATCATGTCTTGGTCAAGAAGTTACTGTATACAGACTATGCTGTCGCACATTCAGACTAATATGCAGCATATAATGGATAGCTTTGATGACTCCTGCACTGCCTTTGGTCTGAGGATCAGGCTGTCTAAAACAAAGGTGATGTTCACTCCTGCACCGGGCCAGTCATACGTGGAACCGAACATTATGGTCTGTGGTGCTAGACTGGGAGTAGTTGATTCATTTTTGTACCTTGGAAGTTCTCTGTCGAGGGATGGCTGTCTCGACACTGAAATCCTCAGACGAATTCAGAAGGCATCTGTAGCTTTTGGAAGGTTGGAGGAAAGAGTGTGGTCTGATCGTGGCATCATAAACAGGACTAAGATCTGCGTTTACAAGACCTGTGTGCTAACCACACTGTTGTATTCATTGGAGACATGGACATTGCATCAAAGGCACATTAAATGGATTGAATGATTTCACCAAAAATGCTTGAGACGTATCTTAAACATCAAGTGGCAAGCACAAGTACCCGATACCGAAGTCCTTGTGAGAGCATGTTGCTCTAGTGTTGAGACCCTTGTAATCAGATTTCACATGCGTTGGGTGGGCCACTTGGTTCGAATGAAAGAATGAAAATTTTTATGGGGAGCTAGAAAATGGCAAGCGCTCTCAACATAAGCCTAGGAAGAGGTTCAGGAACTCTACAAAAAATAATTTAAAAGTCTTACAAATCGAGATCGACACATGGGAAGAACTTACTCTGCAAAGGTCGAAGTGGCGAAAGCTTTTGCGTGAAAGTTGTGATGCTTTAGAGAAAAAAAAGCAGGCCCACAGCAATCTGAAGTGAGAGCTTCGCAAAAGTTTAATTGATGCTATTAACCATGACACACAGAGCTGGAAATACCACACTTGTGAACGAGTGCTTTTGTCAAAAGCTGGCTACGTCAACCACCTTAAGTCGCACAAAACTCCTGTTCAGGTCAACTTTGCACCTATTAGTCCGAACCAAACGATCTGTTTAACATGTAGCAAAGTTTGCAAATCTACTGATGGTTTGAGAAGATATGTGATCGTTCATAGGAATACACTTCAACCTCCAGAGGAAGTCAACTCGATGGAAATTGCTCAATTTATTATGTCACATCTGTTTTAAGATGTGAAAATCTGCGGTGGGAGTGTAGAGTCATCTGAGATGGCATGGACGACAAGATTGGGAGAACTCAATATGACGGCGATCATCTGGAAAGATGCAGCAATCATCATGTATGTAGGTATGTATGTCTAAAACTTTCGACAGAGGCAACGGATTTTCACAGGATCGATATCGTTTTGAAACTCGACGACAAATATCGAAAAATTATTAATTCTTTCACCCTCAACTGGGCACTTTCTATCAGGAGGGGGGTCGCTATTTTGCCGATAATTTCGAAAGTCACCCTTTCTTTTCGATTGACTAGCCTTAATTTAAACCTTCTCCACTTCCGGTTTGGCGATGGGCGCAACGGTAAAGACGTCACTTTTTACGTTCTTTTTTCTCTTTCGCGGTACGGGTTCGGGCCTACCTGCCACTACCACTTTTCTTTTTTTTTTTCTCAATACACACTCCCAAACACCCGGGCAACGCCGTGCACCCAGGCTAGTATGGGATAAAAAGGAGAAAACTGTGTAGATGCGTTAAATCTAATTGTTGCAGATGAGGATGGAGTTTCACGTGGCGGAGGGGACGGTCAGCTTTCTCCGGGCTTTCGAAGATGACGTCAAAAAAAGTCGGTCAGATCTTGGATCCACACCCTGCCGAACATAATAACCGCGAGCATCTGAATTATATTTATATGTCGCACGAATATGGGGTTTCACTAGTATATCATTCATTGTTCTATGTAACCTTTCTAACTCACCGTTACATTGGACAGTAGACAGATGTCGTCATATAATGAATGTTCAATTCTAGTGTTCTCTTTATGATACCGTTAATGTTTTACGATCCTTGTCTGTCACTATCTGCAAGGGAGCGCAAAATGGAAGGCGTCTAACCTCTATTAACAAGTAACTGACCGTCTCTACCTTTTTATCCAGCACTAGAAAGCACTCTGGCCATCCACTATACATACCAATAAATGTGACAATGTACTGGTTTCCTTTAAATTGATTTCGGAAAAGGTCCGCATATATCAATCGCCACTTTTGCAAACGAGCAGGGTGGGGGTGTCATATTCTTGTAACGTACGAGGTGCGTGCAATAAGTAATACCCCTCACCCACTTCCCATAGCAGTAGAGCAAGGAAACTTGGCACATTTATTAGTCTTTCTCTACATAGGAACCACCCAGAGTTATGCATTTCTCCCATCGTTTGATGCACCGTTTTTGTAGAACACTCCAGGTTAGTCCTCCAACCACGACGTGACTTCAGAAATCAAGGCTGCATCATCTGGGAAACGCTTTCCTTTCGAAAACAACTTCATGGCTGGGAAAAGGTGAAAGTCAGAGGGTGCAAGGTCAGGAGAGTAGGGAAGTTCCTGTAATTGTGGTACCCTTTGCCAGGAAATCTGTCATCACTACTCCGTCCTGGTTCCAGAAGACTGTGAGCATGACCTTGCCAGCGGAAGGCTGCACGCTTGCCTTTTTTGGAGGTGGTTAGTCCAAGTGCTTCCACTGCATTGACTGGGCTTTAGTCTCTGGATAATAGTGATGGACCCAGTTTTCATCGTGTGTAATCAGTCTTTTGAAAAACATTGACTCATCTTCTTGGCACATCTCCAAATTCATCCTCGAGCACTCGACGCATTCTCGCTTCTAGAATGGTGTGAGCAACCTGGAAATCCATCTGGCAGACACCTTATGCATATGCAAATGGTCATGAATGATAGTTTCCACAGACCCTGTACTAATCTTGGCATCTTGGGCTATTTGGCGAATAGTAATGCGCCGATCTTCCAAAATGGCAGCGTCAACTTGACGGACAGATGCCTCACAAATGTCAGAAGGGAGGCGACCAGGTCTGGGAACTGTTTCCACAGACTTCCGGCCATGTTTGAATTCACGATGCCAGCGTTTTACAAGGTCATATGATGAGGCATTATCACCATAAGTTTCTTTCATTTCATCAAAAGTCTCCTGTGGTGTGCGCCCTTTCAAATACAAAAACCGGATCACTGCTCGACATTCAACAGGCTCCATTTCACACCTGACTCAGTTCAAACACCTGTAAAACAGAAACCACAATTAGGTCAGAGCTGTAATTTGCCACATAACCCGTAGAGATATAAATCATTGCACATGCAAAATTTCAGCTAGATCAGACAACTGAAAGTGGGTCAGGGGCATTACTTATTGCACGCCCCTCGTAGGTTTGATCTTACTTAAATTTCTAGTCTGACAGGTGACACATTTGCTAACATAATCTATCACCTTCTTAAATAGTCAAGACCAAAAATACTTGAGTCTAATCGTTTAGTACGGTTTATCTGTCCCCAGGTGCTAATTTTTACCATGGTAATGCACCAGCACTCTGGGTCTGACGTGTGTTGGAATACACAGTTTCACAGTCGGATCTTTGTCCGGATGCGAGATACTTTCGCACTGACTCGTGCCTCCTAATTCTCTAGTCGCCCACATGGTTCCTCGCTGTCGCCGCACAGTGCTTTCCGTCACTAGCTACTCACATGTACCCCTTTTCTCCCCTTTTCTTTTTCTTCTCTTCCTCCGCTGAGACGTCAGCTCGCACACCGGCAAGGTCTTTTGCATACGTGTTATACGGCTGCTTTTGCTAAATACGCGTCAGCAGTTCTGTTATAATTACAGGCGCTAGCCGGACATATAGAATCTACAGCAGAAGTTAGACGGTAAAACAAAAAGCATAAACAAACATAACATGGAATGAACAAAACTGTAATTGTAATTGTTATACTTCCCCCAAAATGTCGGCATCTACTGGCATCACATGAAATGGTCGTAATGGGTCAGGGAGGATGGAAAAACCGAGAAGAGAAAGTACTAACCAGACTTTAACTGGATGAATGCAAAGAGGACTGAGACCTTAGGAAGGCTTAGTGCCAACCAAATTCTAGTGAAAGCCAAAGGTCGTTGCTGAAGAAATCAATGGTAAATAGCTGTTGAAATAACGCAAATTAATTTGAAAAGGTTATCAAAGGAAGTGGAGATTACTGGAAATCTAGAGAGACTTTTTGTCACTCAGATTCCATATAGAAAAACATTGTTTTTGAGGAGAGATCCTTGATGATGGCCTCTGTGAAAACTCCCAGTAAGCTACTACTACTACTACTACTACTGAAATAATTCAATAAAATGTTGTACCAAAAATACATCTTCGATTTGAATTTAAAATATCTAAAATTCGCTTACATGGAAAAATGCAAAAATCATTTTAATTTCCTTTTTTGTCATGTCCCTTTGTTGGATAAAGAAATTTGGAGATCGTGCACAACAAAAATTCCAGGTTATCAGATAACAAAGAAAAACCAGGAACAAAGAGATTCGAGGTTGTACTTTGTACACACATATTGACCTCTGATGGAACAAGGAAAGAAATTGTCAATAAAATCAGGAGGTCCGACGAACACAAGGAAAAGAGACGAGAGAGAGAGACGGAGAGAGGCGTACAATCATCACACTGTTAGCTCATCAACTCTAACCTCTACCTTTTAACCATGCTTGCTCCACACGTCCTAGTACTACTGACAGGAAAATAATATATAAATACACTTTTGTTTATGAAACCGTCTCTGTGTTTGATTGTTAAAACCGCTGGAACGAATGTATATACTTAATAGCAGCATGCATCTTTGTCGAAGTGCAACAAACATGGTTATATATACGTGACAGCGATAAACAGATAAATCGTTAATAAAGATAACCGACTATACAAGACTTTTTCATCACCGATGTTTTTCATTCCAGCAGCAAGATTTCGATCTCATCTACATTTTCATCCTCAGAGAAAATGTTTGTACTGTGTTGACCCTGAAGATATTTTCACGCTGCTTTAAAGGATAGTAGGTTTTATTTCTCATTCGACTTTATGTGGATCTCTCAGTGGCGGTGGCAGCACTCACAAACCTTTTAAACGTTTGAATCCAACGCGCGTGCGCGCACACACACAAACTAGTTAAGTGGTGTTTATATATTCCAATCTTCATCGATGCTATCTCGTTATCTTGTCAAGATGAATGAAGACGGAGAAACATAAAAACATGATATAATTTTGATTAATGTCTTCCGCACCTGATATTGTATTTCACCTAGTTATATTGAAGAGTGTATTGCATCCTTGATTCGATGCACTCGTAACTTCTTTACTAAAAATTACTTGAGGTATTCCATTGTCAGAGATTATTTAAAAAAAAGGTGATTTTTTAGAAACTATATAGTAATAATAATACTGTCATCCCAATCGCCACTGATTTTTCAGATGTTGCATTTGGATTGAATATTTTCTCGAACAAAGATGGCGTTCTGTTGATGCGAAACAACATCTTTGCTTTATTTCATTAACCAAGAAACATTTACTATTTGATATGAACAAATGTTTTTGCGATGAATTTTTCAGCCTACAGTACAAATTATTTTATAAAAAATAAAACCCTAAAAGTTTTATTGAATATAAAAATATTATTTTACATAAATTTAAATCGCAAAAATATTATTTAAACAATTATTAGTGAAAAAAAAAAAAAAATTAAAACCCAGACCCCCTCCTCTGAATTAGGCAGATTGATTTTATATTCAATGTTGACGGGGAAAATGCACACTTTGTATTTAATAAAAACAACGATCTTGCTTATTTATGAAAGCAAATAGCGTAAATTGATTTCAAAAGTCGTTTTAAAAACTTCTACTTGATATATACTAGCAGGTCGCCTGGCGTTGCACGGTCATAAAATACGCATAAATATTATATTTTAATTAATACATGCAAGTATTATGTTTTTTTCTAAATTGTTAACTTCTTGAAAGTAAAAAAAAAGAAGAAAATACTCGGGCTATATATATATATATACATATATACATATATATATATATATATATATATATATATATATATATATATATATATATATATATATATATATATTAATCATAATTTTAACATTTTCGAACATTTTCGGCCAGAACTTTGTCTGTCAAGTTCAACGATTTGACCTTTGAAAACTCTACCAAATTTCTCCGTTAATTTTGGATCTAAACACTTGAAACTTTAAATGTTTGTTACTTGGACATGAATCAAACATTTTAGATTGATTTGCGCCCCCAAATGTTAATAGGTCAAAATTGGGGTCAAATTATAAAAAAATACCTCTGCGATCTCTACCAAATTACTCCGCTAATTTTTGGTCTAAACATTTGTAAAATTAAATGAATAGTATGCAGAAATCGGGCAAGCTTTTTAATCGGTTTTGGTCGAAAATTTGAGCTGCCAAGGGGTCAAAGTTCAAAAGATTTGACCTTTGCGTTCTCTAGCAAACTACTCAGCCAATTTTTGGTCTAAACATTTGAAATTTTACATAACGGGTATTTAGACACGCAGCAAGCATTTTAATCAGTTTTGCAGCGAAATTTTGGTTGCCAAAAGGTCAAAGTCGAAAGAGTTGACCTTTGTAGATTCTACCAAACTCCTCCGGTAATTTAAGGTCTAAACACTTGAAATTTTAGATCTAGGTAAGTATGTGTCAAACATTTTATTCTGATTTGAAACCAAAACAGTAAATGTTAAGGGGGTCAAAATTGGTGTCAAAGTTAAAAAACATTTACCTCTGCGGTCTCTACCAAATTACTTAAACAATTTTTGGTCTAAATATTTGAAATTTTACATAAAAAAGTATTCACACATAGGGCAAGTTATGAACAGTACAAAGGGCCCGAGCAAAGCCGGGCTAAAATACATGTAGTAAATAAGATTGGGGTTGAAAGTAATAGTAAATTAATAGCAAATAATTTTGAGTTTGAGATTAATAGTGAATTAAGAGTAAATGTGTTTGGAGTTGAGAACAACGGTAAATTAATCTATCTATCTATCTATCTATCTATCTATCTATCTATCTATCTATCTATAAAAGAGCATGTGTGTGTGTGTCTGTGTACATTTCCCTACGCAATAACTCTGTCAATTTTCAGTCTACAGACTCGAAATTTGATATACAGGGTACTGAGATTTGGGAAAATCTATGTTATCGGTTTTCGGCCAGAAATTTGTCTGTTAAAGGGCTAAAGTTCAACGATTTGATCTTTGAGAACTCTACCAAACTCCTCCGACAATTTTGGGTCTAAACACTTGAAATTTTAGATATAGGTTTCTTGGACATGGATCTAACTTAATAACTTGATTTGAGCCCAAAACAATAAATGTTAAGGGGTCATAATAGGGTTCAAATTAAAAAGAATTGACCGTTTTTTTTTTTTTACTCAGCACACACCTCCGAACACCCGGGCAACGCCGGGCCGAAATGCTAGTAGCAAATAATTTTGTGTTTGTGATTAATAGTGAATTAAGAGTAAATGTGTTTGGAGTTGAGAACAATAGTAAATTAATAACGAATAATTTATGGTTTGGGATTAATAGTGAATTAATGAGAAATATAACCTCTATCCTTTAAAGCAGCGTGAAAATGTCTACAGTTTTAACACAGTATAAACATTCTATTAATTAAACTTTTTCTTTATTATCCATTTTTAATTCGCCATATTGTTCACATGATATAATAAAGTGTTTGTTTTGAATTTTATTTTTTATCTTAAAATTGTTATATTTAGACACACATACACACAGATACATATATACATATGCGTATATCCAAACGAATAAGAATTGACTTGTGAACATAGAGGGATACAAGCTACATTTCCGAATTAGATATGTAAATTGAGGATGGAAATTTTTCTGTTATGTCAAAAAACAAAAACAAAAAAAACTATTTTCTTTACGTCACAAGTGTCACGCTCATACATGAATTCCATAGCTAATATAACATACTGACCCAACGGGTCACGTGTAGTCTAATAGCAAATAATTTTGGGTTTGAGATTAAAGTGAACTGATCTATATATTATATCTATAAAAGTGAAATTGTCTGTGTGTGTGTGTACATTTCCTCAGAAAACTACGCTGTCAATTTTTAGCCTACAGACTCGAGATTTGACATAAGAGGTATTAACACTTGGGAAAATTCTTTTAATCGGTTTTGGGCCAGAAATTGGGCTGTCCAGTAGTTAAATTTCAACAATTTGAGCTTTGAAAACTCTACCAAACTACGACAATTTTGGGTCTAAACACTTGAAATTTTTAGATGTAGGTTACCTGGACATAAGTGCAAACTATTTATTATATATATACATATGCATATAAAGTTATCAACAGTACACAGGACCTGAGCAAAGCCGGGATGCACTGCTAGTAGTGTAGAAACCTGATATATAAAGTCAAGAATGTTTTTTGTGTGATCATTTAAGAATATCAACATCAAGTTTTCAGTTTATTCAATATGTCTTATTAAAAACAAAAATAAATAAAAATCAAATATTTTTGAGTAGCGATGTTTTTGGTTTACGGTTTTGTTTGTTTTATCTGTTGTGATTATTGTTAATTTTATAGCGTTTCGATTGTTAGATTAAACGGCCTTCTTAAGTAGAAGGACATGGAATGAAACCACACTAAATTTCCGGGTTAATAGCGCTAGTAATAAGTATTTGCCCTATTTATGGATTTTGTGCACTTACGTCTTTTATATAAATTTAGTTGATCTGTCACACTTTAGTTTGTAATATAACGTTCATTGACCTATTTGAAATATAATTTTCGTTGCTCTGTCACACATTTGAAATATCATTGTTGTTGTTCTATCTCACTTAGGTTTAAAATATTATTGTCGTTGGTCTGTCACGCTTAAGTTTTAAATAGCATTTTAATTACTAAACACTCAGCTGGAATAGATACAGTTTGAGAATAGCTGCGTTTTGTTCTAATTACTGTCCTTTTGAATGCAAACTTTTGCCCAGTTTAAATTTCTGGTTGGAGTACAAATTGGCACTCTGAATAATTAGAGAAGATGATGCATAGGGAATGCGAGTCTTTGAGATGAAGTAGGATATAGTGCATTAGTCTCGCCAGTGCCAGCTTCATTGGTGGATACGTGCATTGACCACTTCCGCGCCTCCTCTTCTTTTGACCTTTGCTGTGTATGGCGTCTCCAGAGATGCGACATTTGTCTCAGTTTTCAGACGAAATGTTATTCAAATTCTAAAAGGCTACGAAATCAAACAACAAAATCATTAAGACAAAGTAACAAAATAAAAACCGTTCAAAATGTCTGTTGATTCAGGTTGACGACGGCGGACCGACAAGTGATCGTCGCTAACCTTAATGAACACAATCTTCAAAGTGTTCGGATTGGCGACAGAAACCTAACCCTTTCGGTCGGTCGTACGAAGGAAAAAATGTTAATGTTTATGAAGCTTAACATAGTTAGGCACAAGGCAATTTTAAGGGAGCACAGTGAGAATAGAATGAATGTATTTAAATTTTCCTCGCCATCCTCATACAATCAAATATGTAATTCATTAAAATGATTGGAATTTAGTTCAAGATCATTAATATAATTTAATATAATATAAGATCGTTATCATTAATATAATTTCATATAATATAAGATTGTTATCATTAATATAATTTAATATAATATAAGATCGTTATCATTAATATAATTTAATATAAAATCATTATCATTAATATAATTTAATATAATATAAGATCGTTATCATTAATATAATTTAATATAAGATCATTATCATTAATATAATTTAATATAAAATCATTATCATTAATATAATTTAATATAATATAAGATCGTTATCATTAATATAATTTAATATAAGATCATTATCATTAATATAATTTAATATAATATAAGATCGTTATCATTAATATAATTTAATATAAAATCATTATCATTAATATAATTTAATATAAGATCATTATCATTAATATAATTTAATATAAAATCATTATCATTAATATAATTTAATATAATATAAGATCATTATCATTAATATAATTTAATATAATATAAGATCATTAATATAGAGCAGAATTTTCCAACTTTTTTTGTCCTTAAAATAAATAACATGACTCAGCGTTTTTTTTTCCATTTTAATTCTCATTGTATGTATTACCCATTTTCGATCCAAACGAAGCGTATTGCCATTTGGATGTGAAGGAAACGTGTCTACTGGACAAGTGCTATGAGTTTATCAGAGCTTATAAAACATGCACAGTTACATAGTTTTGAATAATTGCTTTTGATATACTGTTTTAATGAAAATTTATTTCTTCTTTTTTCAAATTTTCACACTGACGCCATGCATACATTATTAAATATATTCACAATGACCGTTATATTCTATTAATAACATAATATGATGATGCGTGTATTCGATTACAATAAACAAACATATATTGGGTGTTTTTGAAGTTTTTGAGATGAAGATTGATAATTAGAATTATTTGTATTAGTTCAACTACAGTTCTCGTCTTGAGTGTTATTATTACAACGTTGCGGTCGATGTAACCCTTGGTCTTCTTCGGGGGTATTTTGTCGAACTCTGGAGTCTTTCTGTCGAATTTGAGAATATATTGGCATTTTGAACGGAACCATTTATTTAATCCATGGAGGTAGAATGATCTCGTTCCGTCAGCCATGTCCGGGTTCTTGTAGTAAGTATCATAGTATATATTAGTTACATTATTCGCAATTGTATTCTTAGTATCCCCTGCACTGAGGATTGAACCTTCAACTTCAACAGAACACGATTCGCCTCTCCTCATAGGCTAAACACTTTGACTAAATTACATTTGTAATTTAATAAGTGCTTGCCGAAGCAACTTGCCTTATTTTATTGTCTGTCTATATCATGTTGTGTTTAACGAGATTGTTAAATAAAATTTGATTGTTTAACGAGATTGTTAAATAAAATTTGATTGTTTAACGAGATTGTTAAATAAAATTTGATTGTTTAACGAGATTGTTAAATAAAATTTGATTGTTTAACGAGATTGTTAAATAAAATTTGATTGTTTAACGAAATTGTTAAATAAAATTTGATTGTTTAACGAGATTGTTAAATAAAATTTGATTCAATCATACAGAAGATTTTGGTATTTTATTTGCTACCTGATAACTCGATTTTCTTTTTCCTTTAAAGTCAGTGACATGATGACACAATCTCCTATCACAGTACTCAGCTCACACCAACTCAACAAAATCTCCCATGTCGACACGTAACTCACATCAACTCTCACTCTATACATGCCAATGATTTTAAAATTTCACGTTCATTTAACAGCATCGGTTCAAATTCTATCGTTATTTCCATGAAAGATGCTCGACTAAGCACTAATCTCTAATTTCTCCTTGAAAGTTGTACTCCTTTTTCAGCACAACAAATAAAAACTTCCATTTTTTTTTACTCCGTATGCTTATCGACAGGCAGAATTTCCACAAACATCATTTTCGTAATGGTTATCGTCTGTGGAACACACTTTCATAAGACAGCTTCCCTGCAGATTACAACATGATCGATTTCAAATCCAGTGGCAATAAATTCTTATCATAAACCTTAACCCAAAATTATTCAACACACTTCTCTCAGCTGACAATCATTTCATAAAAATATGAGTTAAAAAAAAAGCAAAAATTAATACAAGTTAGTAATTAATTTTCATTAATAAAACACATGTTAAATTTTGTTCAATTAGCTTTAAAAATACGCTCTTAGATTTTTATGTACCGAATTTTCACCGTCTTTCACATAGTCTGTGTATTTGTACGTTGTTAGTGGAACGGTTTCAACAATATAATTTTTTTTTTTATTACATTTTCACCCCAAACAAGGCAAATTGCCACTTTGGTGTAGGGGGCTACTATCAGGGGCAACAACTACTGGGGTACTATGTAGGGATTTGGGCAGCAAGGTGTCGGTTCACGCTACACTTGAACTTCTGCACGTCAGTACTGTTGGGGAAGCAGGGACCTGGAATGGAATTCCAGAGTCTTGCGGTTCTGGGGAAGAAACTATTGGAGCAAAAAGATCTTTTACATCTAGGGATCTCTACAGTGTGGGGGTGGGATCTAGTAGCCTGTCAGGTTTGTCGAGGGTGCTCGCGTCGTGGGGGCACAAGTGATTGCAGTTCGTCAGAGCATTCACCACTAAAATACTTGTAGAAAAGGCAGAGGGATGCAACATTTCGTCGATGGGACAGAGGCTGAAGCTTAGATGCCAGTTCAGGGCCTATCAGGTTTGCGACTCTCTTTTGAACCTTGTCAAGGAGCGAGAGACTAGTAGCAGATGCACCAGCCCAGATGTGGCAGCAATACTCCATACATGGGCGAATGGTGGCCTTATAGAGGTACAGGATACTTTCGGGTGTTAGTAGTTTTCTAGCAAGGTAGAGAGAGCCTACCTTTCTTGCAGCGGCCCTGGCAATGCCTTCAATGTAATTGTTCCAACTCATGTTTCTTGTGAACGTTAGGCCAAGGAGTTTGAAAGATGGATTCTCAGATAAAGAGTCGTTGGCCATTGCTATGGGTGGTAGAGAGGGTTTCTTGTAATTATTGAATGAAACTAGTTTAGTCTTGGCAGCATTGAACGCGACCAACCACTTTTGTCCCCATTCCACTACAGATTGGAGGTCTTCCTCTAGTGTTTCTGCCATTTCTTTAGAAATGTGTTCATTCGTCTTCCTGTCGTGTCTGCCATAGAGTGTAGTGTCATCAGCATATATACCCATCTCAGAGGCAATGTTGTCGGGGAGGTCATTTATGAATATCAGGAACAATAGAGGTCAAAGGATAGAACCCTGGGGCACTCCCGCATTTATATCATATTGTTTAGATGTGCGACCGTCGAGGACTACCTGGATTTTTCTCTTATCTAAGAAGGATTTAATTATTTTAAGTATTCTACCAGTGATACCGTATGATCTGATTTTACTGAGGAGACCCTCATGCCATACCCTGTCAAAAGCCTTAGATATATCTAGAGCTACCGCTCTGCCTTCCCCCGCTTTGTCCAGTGAATGGTATATACGTTCAGAGATCACAGTGAGGATGTCTGCTGTGGAACGGGCGTGTCTAAATCCATATTGTTTGTCAGTCAGTAGTTTAGCATCTGTAAGATGATGGACTAGAGCATGGTTAATTATGGTCTCAAATATTTTGGCAAAAAGTGGGAGGAGGCTAATGGGGCGATAATGTGATGGGTCTGTCCTTTCGCCAGAATTCTTGAATACTGGTACAACAGAAGCAGTTTTCCAACAGCCCGGAAAGCAAGCTTCATTAAGACATTTGTTGTAGAGTTTGGAGAGAACTGGAGCTACTTCGGCTGAGCACTTTTTTAATAGCACAGCTGGGATAAGATCGGGTCCACATGCTTTTGAGGTGTCAAGGTTTTTTATGATAGCATACACCTGAGCGGGGGTGGTTTTCAGATCGTCTAGTGTGGCGTCTGTCCGCATAGGAAAGTCAGGTAGGGGGTGGTTGGAAGGGTCCAGTGTGGAGTTTGAGGCAAACCGACTGGCAAGCATGTTAGCCTTGTCGGTTGCTGAGGAGACAACCTCGTGAATCTTAGAATCATTTTTATTATTAGTCTTTGATTTTATTACCTAATATACCAACTTCTTTCTGTGCCATAAGCAATGCTTAACGATGTCAGATAATCTTGCTAACCTAGGATAAATTGGTTGTTTGAAATTAAATTCTACTTGAAATGTGTATATAAATATAAACTAGAAATATTAGAGAAATAGTATCAACTCAATGGGTTTAGAACGATTAAATTAATAACAATAATTTAAAAATAGGTTTGACGTCTAGCAGTCTGACGCAGAGGTCTCTTAAGATAACGTGGATCTTAGAATGAGACTTGGAGATTGAGTTAGTAAGAGGAGTTAGGTTTTTAGAGGCGACAAGAGAAGTTGGGTTCTCCAAACGATTAGGAAACGGGTCAAATCTAACAAATTGGAAATGTGAATAATAACTATGCTTGCAACTTCGAGAAAAAGGAACTACTAGAATAAATATGCGTAAATATTTTTTTATCGATGATTTCTGTGTTGGTATTTTTCTCCAGAGAAGTTAACGATCTTTATTCCAGGTCCGATGGTCCCAACAGGTGAACCAAGAACCGACTGAATGGAATCTATCGGACGAGAAGTTATTATCCCTTTCAGTGTTTTGCAATCTGCATGACTTGTGAACAGTCGCTTAAATGTTATACACACGTTGACATAACAACTAGATATCAATATAAAAAATATATTTAATTATGTATACAGGCTAACAAAGACATATCTACCAACGTTTCACCCCCCTTTGTATTACATATTTACTTTTATATATTTAGATTTTTTTAAACTACAAGCTGGAACGATAAATTTCAAGTGAGGATCACATCATGTCACCTCACATCTTCGAAGTCAGCTTGAAAGTCAACACTAAAATGTACCTGGATGTGCTAAAGAGTGTGATGATTCCCTGGTGCAGTCAACTGGCCGATGGCAGACCCCGGGTGTGGCAGCAGAACTCGGCCAGCCCACAAGTCCGAACTCAGACTTTGATTCAAAATGATTGCTATGATTTTGTACTCTTTTCTCACTGGCACCCTTCTTCGAGAACATCACCAACATGACTTCCCACAACACCAAAGTCAGCCTGATCTCCGCCACCCGCCAAGAATTCGTCGAGCTTCCGTCAACGCTTGAGGGAAATCTATCCGCCTTTCCTGGGCCCGTATCGAGGAGGTAATTGAGACTGAAAGCGGCTACATTGAATAGATGTCAGCTGTACTATATAATTAAGTTACCTAAATTAATTTTTTGAATAAAAGTTTTAAAATTAAGCTGTAGTTTTGTTTTCTTTAGGGTGACAAATTTATCGTTCCACTCAGTAGTTAAGAGAGAAAAAAATAATTCGACATGGATCGGTTAGATTTTACGGACCTCACAAAATAAGTAAAACAGAACTTTGGATCGACACCAACCGACTTTTCGTGTTGTTTGGGTTTTTATCATAACGTCAATTTTTAACGTAGCAAAAAATTTAAAGAAAGATTATATTAAATTTTTATTCTTTTCATCTATTTACTTAATTATACATACGAAATACGTTATGACTTAAAATTTACCTCCAGTTATACCCGTACTGTACTGCACCTACATTTTAACCCTCCTGTAATCTAAAAAATACAGTAACTGCGCAAAATTCTTAGCTCAATTCCTAATACCTACTAACACTGTAACGTTATCCTGTACCTAAGCTAATATATAAACAAAATAAAAAAAAATGTAAAAATATAAAGGTAAAAGTCTTAATCCACACTAACGCCTTTCTAACAAGCCTGCTCACATAGTTGCTTCCACTGCGTGAGCTTTTTAAAAAATTTTTTTAGTAACAATGAAATAGCAATGTCCCTAATCATTTTGAGGAGTGTAACTATTCATTAGAAATATAACCTCTAAAAACTAACCGTGTAACATTAACTAATCACGCGGGGCCGCAGAAATACCTGGATTAAGACCCAGGCGCAGAGCAAACCCTCTCAGGGCTGATGGACCCAGTAGATCTTCTCAGATCATCCGTCTAGGAAACTCTGAAACTAAACCTAAAGGGAGGGAGGCCTCTCCAGTCTTGGATGACAACCTTCCTAGAGCTGGTGACTCAAACAAATTACCGGTCTGCAAACCTAGACTGCTTAAGGAGTAGATAGGCTCTGTCTATCGCCCGGCTTCCATACTCATTCCTTGGCTATTAGTCAGGCGCAGAGATGCTATCACAGTAATTCGACAAAAACACTCCGTGGTAGATCTTGTTCCTTGTCTAAGCCCTGAACTGGCATCTAAGCTTCAGCCTCTGTCCCATCGACGAAATGTTGCATCTCTCTGTTCTACAAGTATTTTAACGGTGAATGCTTTGACGAACTGCAGACACTTGTGCCCCCACGACGTAGACACCTTCGACAAACCTGACAGGCAGCAAAATCCCACCCCCACACAGTAGAGATCCCTAGATGTAAAAGATCTTTCTACTCCAATAGTTTCTTCCCCAGAACCGCTAAACTCTGGAATACCATTCCAGGCCACTACTTCCCCAACTGTACTGACATGCAGAAGTTCAAGTGTAACGTGAACCGACATCTTGCTGCCCAAATCCCAACATAGTACCCCAGTAGTTGTTGCCCCTGATAGTAGCCCCTACACCAAAGTGGTAATGTGCCTTGTTTGGGGCGAAAATGTAAAAAAAAAAAAAAAAAATCAAAATTAAAAAACTGACATCAAAGTGTGAAAAATTTTAAAGTCACTAATTGATTTATATCTAATCAAAACCTTCTTATCCTTGGGTGGTTTTCGTCTTGATAAGTATCGAAACTTTAGTAATAAAAAGACAACAAAACATAAACCAACAAAACCAAAAGTGTAACCAACCGATCGATGGGCATAACGTTCCGTAGATAGTCGAGGACGGATGTAAAAATGGCCTCATCTTGCATGGAAAGCTTTTCCTAACCACTAAATTCTTTCTTTATAATGTATTATTTTTTTTCGTCAGGTTTCATAATCCCCCAAAAAACAAAACCGTTATAATATCTTTCAAAACGATCGACTTTATTATGAGCAACAAAAACGATCGACTTTATTATGAGCAACAACAAAAACAAGAACGTAAAACAAAATTGATAATGGCCGCCATTTTTATTTAAAAATGGCTCTATTTTTTGTGATCCAACCTGATGTACATGTTCGATGATTCAGCGATAAAAGACGACAAATAAATCATCGCTAATAAGAAAAGACACTTTTAATCACGTCTATAAAAACAACCCATTTTTATTAGATTCGTAACTCACATCAAATATTGTTAATAAGTTTTGATGAGGAACATTGCTTATTTCTTTTTTAATAGACAACATTGATTTCCAGACAAATATATCACCAAGATTTCTCCCTCCCCTACTGTTTCCATACACTCTCTCTATAACATTATATTACCCACTCCTCCTTATCACTTTCATAACCTTTCCCTTAAACTACCCTTTCAACTCTTCCTCCTTCTTTTAACCTTCCTCCTTCTTTTAACAGAAACTTGATTTCGGAATTAATTTAAACCCATAAGAACCTAAATTTTTGCCCATTGCCAGTCATGGCAATTTTTCACTCCTCAAAACTTGAAAAAGGTCTGAAACCTTTAAAATTTTTGCACTTTAATTTTTCTTGCCTGATGATATCTAAAATGATTGAAACGGTTTGCACATCGTAGCAAGAGATGTTTGTATTTACATAAAGAATATATATATATATATATATATATATATATATATATATAATATAAAGCTGAACGTCTGTGTGCGTGTGTGTGTCTGGTTACGAATAGGCTCCTATATGGTTGACTATTTTTAAAAACTGATTACATATAATGATAGAAGATGTATCGAGGATCAGGAATGTGTATGTTTGATCTGGCAGAACGGTGGTTCATAAAAATTGTGGGGTCTGCGTTCGCGCCTTGCCCCCAAAGTGTGGAATTAAAAAATGAAAAAAAAAACGTTTACAAGGGTTTTTGATATAGATATACATAAGAATACTTTGATAAGTATGTTTCAACTTAAATAGGGATGGTATAATAAAATTGTGGGGTCTGTACTCCATGGAAATATGGCAAAAACTTTAACAAAGACTTTTCATATCTATTTGCGTAAGTATACTTTGATAATTATGTTTCAGTTTGAAGAAATATGACATAATAAAATTATTGGGTGTTCGTTCGCGCCTGACCTCCATAGAATGTAAATATGTCACAAAGGGGTGAGGGCCCACAATAACATCTTAACTTTAATCTTAATTCACGTTAGCTTTTATTTATTTTTTTGAGTTGAATCATATTGTGTCGAATAAATTCACCTCATATATTCACGTTCTTATTAAAGTGAAAGCCCTCCCCTCCCAAAAGTCCGAACTTTGGACAATTCTCGATACAAATTTTGCATGTTTTTTCCTTCTCCACCTGCACGTGGCACTCTTTAGAAAATAAATAAATAGATAAATAATAAAAAAAATAAAAAATAAGAACATTACTTGTTATCGTGTCAAAAGAAGGAAAAATACTGCTCACGTGATTACGTGTCTTTTTAAAAAACATTTACATAACCTTTTTATTTTTATTTATATATCTGCTTAAGCTTTTTTGTCGGTGTACTAGAAGGAATTCAGTTGATTACAACCCTTTCTGCGTGTTCTTTACGTTACAATAGTACAACCCTGAATCTGATGGCACAATACTACACCGTTCAATACTGTAAAACGAAGCTGTTCTGCTTGAAAAGGGCGCCGTTTTCTTCTTATTCATATTTATATCGATGCTTTGCTTTAAAAACAATAAGTAATTACGTGTTTTGCTGTTCCGGATTATTTTACTAAAGTAAGTAAAGCTTCATTATTTTTCAAAACTGTTTTTGTTTGTTTTTTTTTCGATATTTCATTGATATTATTTAGTAAGAGTGTTTAGCAGAAAAGCCAACAAACGACTACCCGAAAAAATAAATATACAAGAAATAAATGTTACCATAGTGAATAAAAGCTCAGTTCATGTTTTTTTGTTGTTTTGAAATAGTTTTTAATGCTCTTTACTTGAAATAATTTCAGCGAACCGAAATTAAAACGAAATTTGAGGCGATAACTACTTAAATTAATTTTTATATAAACTACACATGCCATACTCGAATATTCCTCAAGCACAAAATAATGGAAAACATTAAAATATGTTTATAAATATTCCTTACGTTGATGGAACTCTCTTAAATTGTTAACACAGAATGCTCAGATGCTGTCCCTCAAATTGAAAACGGGGCTCTTCATTTCAAAATCGCTGCCATTTTGATTTTTTTTAAACCGGTCCGTGAGTTAAATTTTTTTTTATTTATTACAAACTACCTAAAAATACAAACCAATGAACTTTTCTACCATAAAAGTAACTTTTATTGACTGTGGTAACATTTATTTCTTGTATATTTATATTATTATATATATAACATTTTCTCTTTGTAAGGAAACATCATTTTGTTAGCCACTCTTGGCTATGAATCGAAACAAAGTTGATATAAAAAATATATTTTAGTGAAAATTATACTTACTTTAATCATATTTTGCTTAGGGTAAGATTTTTGAGTATCAAAACCTATCTCTTTACAACTCACTCCTTTTCATAACCTATCATACTTTCATCAATCACAGTCCATTTTCTGTATGCTGTTTTTGAACCCAGTCAACGACGGGTACTTCTGTTATATATATATATATATATATATATATATATATATATATATATATATATATATATATATATATATTACGCTACATTCCAGAAACAAACATTGTTATTGCTCCCATAAAATGGCAGCCATCTTGTTTTATCAAATACATTTCTCCCAGCGAGAAAAAAATATCAATGTGAATATTTTTTTTGTGCTTTTTTAGTATGTATTTTTCTGATGAGGGAATTGTTATTACCGAGGATTACATAGATGAAAGAACCAGGATTGGCATATTAATGATGAATGTTCTCCTATAAACGAAACGGTCAGTAAAATTGTACAGAAGTTTTTTATTCAGTAAAATGAATAAAATCTTGGGGACTGGAATATAGCTTAATATTATCTACTTGTATATGCTCTGTTGTTATATGTTAAGAATCATTGAGATTTTACATTCAGAAAGTATATGCACAAACATCTTTCTCCATATATATAAATATATATAAATATATATATATATATATATATATATATTTATTTATATAGACAAATATTAAAAGCACTCTTAATTACTACATTTTAATTGACGAGTTTTCCCTCTTGAATATTTTTAACGGTATATATATATATATATACATATATATATATATATATATATATATATATATATATATATATATATTAGTGTTGGGCCGATTAATCATAATCGGAATCGGGAATCGGAGACATCGACAAATTTGGGGATATTGGAATCGGTATCGGAATCGAAAAAAATGGTGCCTATTTTCCGATGGCAAAACGATTCTTTTAATTGACTTTTATATTGGATATAAAGCAAAATTTTCCATTGCTGGTAATAATGAAAAATAATAAATATTTATTGATTTTAAAATATCAGGCACGAATTATTTATTTGTAATTTTGATTTTCTAATTTATTTGTTTAGGTATTTATTTATTGTTAGTTAAATACGGTTAATATTTTTGTCCTGATATTAAATGAAACTCGGTTAATAAAGGGCTGCAGTTTTTTAATTAGTATGGCTTCTAATAATTTTAGTCATCGTGTGTAATTGTTAAGGTATCGAATTTTAGTATTATTAGTTAAGATATTTCTAATGTCGGACGATTGTAGGTTTTTATCATGGGATGTTAGGTGTTGTTTTATGGCGCCATTGTCGGCTAAATGATAGGTTAGTCGTTGGGAGAGTACCTACCATTTAGCCGATAATAGCGCCATAAAACAACTGCTCGGCTTAACTTTTACAGGTAACATAAATTGAAACAAATACATTGAGGGCATTGCCAAGGCTGCTGCGAAGAAGATAGGATTATCCTTTACCTGAGAGTATCTTGTATTTTTAGGAAACCATAATTCGCACATATATAGAGTATTGTTTTCACATTGTGGTTGGTGCATCTACAACTTGTCTCTCACTCTTAGATTCTAAAAAAGGCATCTCAAAATTAATAGGTTTAGTACTATCGGCAAAGCTCCAATCTCTGTCCCATCGCCGCAACGTTGCATCTCTGTGTTTTTTTGTTTTTTTTTACATAGGCATAACTACTTATCAAGGTCCAGAGACTACTCGATAATAAGGGTTAAGAGTGTACAGTAGTCAATTGGACAATATAGTAATCGTTAGTAATGGAAATTCGATAAATTTGTTAACTTAAGTGGAACGGCTCACCAAGAACTTGTTTACGTTGGACTTGAAGATAACCATATTGTAGTCAGCTGGAAAGCAGGAAAATGGAAGACAATTCCACAGGCGTGCAGTTCTAAGAAACAAACTTTGTTCATGGAATCTACGTTTAGGTTTAGGCACAGATAAAGAGTGGGGAGAATTATTGATAGTGTTTTCAGCTAGAGGAATGTTTCTTGTGAAAGTTTGGCGAGGGGGGACCATAGATTGAAGCTCAGTCGAACACTTTCCATGAAAATAACGATAAAGCAGAGACAAACTCGCAACATCTCTTCTGTGAGATAGAGGTTGCAGCGAAGAGAAAAGGACATGTCCTACGAGGCTACGAAGTCTATTTTAAGCTCTATCAAGGCAGGACAAGTCCTTTCTAGCAGCTCATGCCCAGATGTGTCAACAGTATTCCATCCTTGGACGTATCTGGCTCTTATATAGATAGAGAATTGCATCAGCAGTGAGATATCTACTGGATTGATAGAAGGATCCCACTATTTTTCCAGCGGCTTTGGCAACAGATTTGATATACGTGTTCCATTTAAGATCAGGAGTAAAGATAGAGCCCAGAAGCTTGTCAAAACTTGAGGCCTCCCTAAGATGAGAGCCGTTCATTTCAATTGATGCCTAAAGGGGATCAGAACGTTGATGATATAAAGATAGAAGCTTGGTTTTAGATGCATTAAAAGTAACAGCCACTCCCTTCTCCATTGCACCACGTGTTCAAGATCAGAGGAGAGAGAATCGAAAAGAACTTGGTCGTTTACGGTCTTAGATGTGCTACAATAGATGGTAGTGTCATCAGCATAAATGTCTACGAATGATGTAAGGATGTGATTTGGAAGATCATTAATGTAGATCAGGAAAAGAGTTGGACCCAGTATGGACCCCTGAGGGACCCCAGCATTAATACTGTGAGCTTCTGATTTTTGCCCATCAACTACTACTCTTACGAACCTATCATAGAGAAATGATTTAATAATTGAGAAGACATTTCCAGCTATTCCATAGCTGGAGATCTTGTGAAGTAAACTTTTATGCCATACCCTATCAAAGGCCTTTGATATGTCAAGTGCAATTGCCCTTGAAAGGTTGCCTCCGTCGAGAGATTCGCTAATCCTATGAGATATAACTGTAAGCTGTAGATCTAACAGAACGGAAACCATATTGAGTGTCACTAAAAAGGTTATTTTTGCTGAGATGGTTGATTACTTCTCTATTTAACACAGATTCCAGCAACTTACTCATAACGCATAGGAGACTTATTGACCTGTACTGGGAGGGGGTGAGCGGTCACCTGAATTCTTAAATACGGGGTACTCTGATGAGATTTTTCAGCGTGATGGGAAGCAATTCTCCTTAAGACAACGTTTAAACAGTTTTGTAAGTATGGGCGCTAGTTCTGATTGAAGTTTTTTGAATACTATAATTGGAATATCGTCAGGGCCGGTTGCTTTACTGGAATCAAGGTTTTTGATTAGCTTTGTTTTACAAATACTTTAATGAAATGTTCTCAGATAAACATAGCACTGGCAGTGTATCCTATGTATTTAGTCCAATCTAAGTCGATATTGAATGCTTGATCGAGAATTTTGGGAAGTGTACTCTCAATCATGTCATTTCATTCTAAAATATTTGATAGGATTCTGTCTTTCACGTTGCTATAATACTTTCGTCGCTAAACGCGTAGATTGAACGGACACATTTAAATAATGAACCATTTTTGTTTCCATTCAAATAAGCAACACACAAACATCGACACAACAATAATTCCATTCACTTTTCGTATTGAAACTTTATGTTCGTGTTGAAATTTCTTCGCGTTTTTTGTAAACATGACCGAAATAATAAAATTAACAGATGCATCAGTTTCTCGCTTTTTAAACAGTTTATATAATGTCAACCTATTTTTTTAAAATCTATTTATCTATATTTTTATCTTCATTTCGATAAAGCGAAAAGTCTTTACTGTGATTTATAACATAAATATGAATTCAACAAATTTAAATATTATATCATTTAAAAATATTCCACAATAGCTACTCTTCAAACGACGAAATACATTTGTTATACATATATGAATACATTCATAATCCCTATTTTAAGGGGTTAAGCAGTTGGACTCACCCCTATACCATTTTATATATATATATATTTTTTATTTTTTCGATTGTCTTCGAATTGATTAATAATTCCACTTTCGTATTTCTATTTCTTGCATGAAACTTCAACAATTCCCTATTTTTATATTCAATTAATCTTTTAATGTTTTTTTAATTTATTTTTTTAAATTCATTATAATTATTTTTTCCCAATTTATTTATTCTATTGATTTATTTCTTAATATTAATCTACACCTTCAGATCCTAATTTCTATTTATATGTTTAACTATTCTTTTCTCAATCCGCCATAGTTTCGTATAAATTTTATTTACATCTAACGCTGGGGTTATTGTGGAAGTCAGATTTATGATCTTTCAACAAAAACAGTTAGTTATATAGTGAATATATTTCTATTTTATCTTGAATGTTCATTTTCTCACATATTCTCTATGCTAATAAGTTTATGTTTTAAAGATTCTCCATTCCCGTTTTGTAATTTTTATTTAGTTCACTCAAAATGAGATTATTATACGTTTCAAAGTTCATACTGTATATGTTCATTGTCTCATCCGATGGAACTTTTATGCTAGGATTGTCAATTGTTTTTTTTTGAATACCTTATTTTAGGGTTCAAGAATTTTTCTTTTTAACCCTTAAACTCTTCACAAATGGGGAACTGAATGCTTTTTAAGGAGAGATGTCGAAATCATGTTGCAATTACCTAAATAGTTACGAAACAATTGTAGCACATAAGAAAATACAACATACGATGTTCTCATTTTACATCTTGATTTTGCGAAAATATTATATATATATATATTTTCTTTTTATTATATTTTCACCCCAAACAAGGCACATTGCCACTTTGGTGTAGGGGGCTACTATCAGGGGAAACATCTACTGGGGCACTATGTAGGGATTAGGGCAGTGAGATGTTGGTTCACGTTGCACTTGAACTTATGCATGTCAGTACAGTTGGGGAAGCAGTGACCTGGAATGGAATTCCAAAGTCTAGCAGTTCTGGGGAAGAAACTACTGGAGTAGAACGATCTTTTACATCTAGGGATCTCTACAGTGTGGGGTGGGATTTTGCAGCTTGTCGGGTCTGTCGAGGGTGTTCACGTCGTGGGGGCACAAGTGCTTGCAGTTCTTCAGAGCATTCACCATTATAATACTTGTAGAACAGGCAGAGGGATGCAACATTTCGACGATGGGACAGAGGCTGAAGTTTTGATGCCAGTTTAGGGCCTATCAGATTTGCGACTCTCTTTTGAACCCTGTCAAGGAGAGAGAGACTAGTAGCCGATGCACCGGCCCAAATATGACAGCAATACTCCATACATGGGCGAATAGTGGCCTTATAGAGGTACAGGATACTTTCGGGTGCTAGAAGTTTTCTAGCACGGTAGAGAGAGCCCACCTTCCTCGCAGCGGCCCTGGCAATGCCCTCGATGTAATTGTTCCAGCTCATGTTTCCTGTGAACGTTAGGCCAAGGAGCTTGAAAGACGTACTCTCAGCTAAAGAGTTGTTGGCCATTGCTATAGGTGGTAGAGAAGGTTTCCTGTAATTATTGAATGAAACCAGTTTTGTCTTGGTGGCATTGAACGTTACCATCCATTTTTGTCCCCATTCCACCACTGATTTGAGGTCATCCTCCAGTGTTTCTGCCATTACTTTAGCTATATGTTCATTTGTTTTCCTGTCGTGCCTGCTATAGAGTGTGGTGTCATCAGCATATATACCCATCTCAGAGGCAATTTTATCGGGGAGGTCATTTATGAATATCAGGAACAGCAGAGGACCAAGGATAGATCCCTGGGGCACTCCGGCATTTATATTATATTGTTTAGACGTACGACCGTCGAGGACAACCTGGATTTTTCTCTTATCTAAGAAGGATTTAATTATGTTAAGTATTCTACCAGTGATACCGTAAGATCTAATCTTCCTGAGGAGACCCTCATGCCATACCCTGTCAAAAGCCTTAGATATATCTAGAGCTACCGCTCTGCCCTCTCCCGCTTTGTCCAGTGGATGGTATATGCGTTCAGAGATTACAGTGAGGATGTCTGCCGTGGAACGGGCTTGTCTAAATCCATATTGATGGTCGGTCAGAAGTTTAGCATCTGTAAGGTGCTGGACTAGAGCATGGTTAATTAAGGTCTCAAATATTTTGGCAAAAAGTGGGAGGAGGCTAATAGGGCGATAATTTAATGGGTCAGTTCTTTCGCCAGAATTCTTGAATACTGGTACAACAGAAGCAGTTTTCCAGCAGCTCGGAAAGCAAGATTCATTAAGGCATTTGTTGTAGAGTTTGGAGAGAACTGGAGCTACTTCGGCTGAGCACTTTTTTAATAGCACAGCTGGGATGAGGTCGGGTCCACATGCTTTGGAAGTGTCAAGGTTTTTTATGATAGCATGCACCTGAGCAGGGGTGATTTCCAGATCGTCTAGCTTGGCGTCAGTCCGCATAGGAAAGTCAGGTAGGGGGTGGTTTAAAGGGTCCAGTGTAGAGTTGGAGGCAAACCGACTGGCAAGCATGTTAGCCTTCTCGGTTGCTGAGCAAAGAACCTCGTGATTGTTGGTTAGTGGGGGAATCGTTGATTGCCCATTATTTACTACACTGTTGTAGATTTTCCAGAAGTCACGAGTTCCTAATTTTTGTGCTTCGATGCGTTTTTTAGTGGTTTCCGTAAATTCCCTCTTAGCTGTCGCTATTTCTTTCTTAACGTTACTTCTAGCTTCTATGTACTTTTGTCTGTTTGAACTGGACTTATGTCGGTTAAACCTTCGGAATGCATGCTGCCTTTGAGCAATGGCAGTTGCGCAAGTCGAAGTAAACCATTGGGGAGAGTGGGGCTTGCTATAGAATTTCCGCATGGGAACATGCGCTTCGATTGCAGTTTTGAACCATTCAGTGGTCTCAGTTGCACACTGTTCAGCAGGAAGAGAAAAAATATTTCCCCATGGGGCGTCTCTGATAAGATCTCTGATAGCTTCCCAGTCAGCCTTTTTATAATATCTGGTTGTTTTGAGCACTGGCTCTTCAGTTTTGGGTTTAGAGTTTAGGGCGATTTCAACCATATATATATATATATATATATATATATATTCAACCAATATATATATATATATATATATATATATATATATATAGAGAGAGAGAGAGAGAGAGAGAGAGAGGAAGGAGAGAGAGATAAAAAGGAACAAACCGAGTTAAGTCTCATCAAAAATATGGAACGCTTCACGAATTTGCGTGTCATCCTTGCGCAGGAGTCATGCTAATCTTTTTGTCGGAATACTCTCATCATATATATACAGTCCTGGTCAAAATCATAAGACCACTTAAGAAAGTAAGCGTTTACGCATACTATCGAATTTTTAATCAAACAAATGGTTGAAACCATTGCCAAAAGGGAAAATATGATGGAAAAAAAAATGAAATCTGCTTCATTCGAAACCTTAACCCTGATCTAATAATTATTTTTTAAAAAACAAACATTTTCACCTGGTCAAAATGATAAGACCACTTTAATAAAATCGGCTAGTTTTTAAAAAAAATGAATACGAAAAGCTTTCTATGTTACTAAAAGCCACTTGTTAGTGGATAAAAAAACATCTTACTAAATTATAAATGGCAAAAGGGAAACCGTTATCAGACTTTGAAAGAGGAAGGATCTTTGAGCTTAATAGGGGTGGACTCTCGCATAGATCCATTGTAAACGAAGTGAATCATAGCAAAACGGTCATCACAATTTTTTAAAGAAATCCAGATCAATATGGGCACAAAAAGAGTCCAGGTCGACCAAAAAAAAAAAATAAATAAATAAATAAAAAAAAAATAACCCCATCACTGGATCGCCGTATCAGAAGAAGTTTTTAAAATATCCAGTATGAGCTCAAGTTGATTGAAAAGGAAAACAGCAGCAGAATGTAGTCCTAAAACTATCAGAAGGCATCTGAAAATGAAGGGTTTCAATCATTTAAAGCGACTTATTGAACAGCACAAAACTAACCGACTTAAATATGCCGCCAAATACCAGACTTGCGATGAAGAAAAGTGGGAAAATGTAATTTTCTCAGATAATAAAAAGTTTAATCTAGATGGTCCAGATGGATTTCAACACTATTGGCATGATAAAAATTTGCCCAAAGAGACTTTTTTAACTCGGCATAGTGGAGGAGGGTCTTTAAAGTATCTGGGGTGCTTTCTCGTAAGCTGGGACCCTAAAGTTGCAACTAGTGAAAGGCTGGCAAGCATCATTGAAGTACATTTCAATGCTTGAAAATGCTTCTATCAAGATTGAAGGTCCACGTCTGTGTGGAAGAAATTGGATTTTCCAGCAAGACAACACTGCGATACACACTTCTCGACAAGCACGAGAATACTTTTCTTCAAATAATATAGAATTGTTAGATCATCCAGCATGTTCTCCGGACCGCAATCCCATTGAAAATCTTTGGGGATGGATGGCAAAAGAAGTGTTCAAGGATGGAACCCAGTATGATTCGATAAAGGAACTTTCTGATTCAGTTTTCAGTACATGGGATAAAATTCCTTCGCAATTGATAAAAATCTTAGTTGCAAGCGTGCCGAAGAGAATTTTTGAAGTAATTCGTAATAATGGAGGCTATACTAAATACTGATACCCTTTTTAGTAATTTGTAATTGCATTTTGTTAGATAAATTATCAGTGGTCTTATCATTTTGACCAGGTGAAAATATTTGTTGTTTTTAAAAATAATTATTAGATCAGGGTTAAGGTTTCGAATGAAGCAGATTTCATTATTTTTCCACCATGTTTTCCCTTTTGGCAATGGTTTCAACCATTTGTTTTATTAAAAATTTGATAATATGCATAAACGCTTACTTTCTTAAGTGGTCTTATGATTTTGACCAGGACTGTATAATATGTACATAAAAATTCTCCAAGTACCAAACATTAAGTTTTCTCTGTTGACTGCAACATGGTCGTCTTTAAATACAATGTCAATAAATACTTGTCAAGCATGCTATTAAATAAGCAAATCTTAAGTAATATAAATACCCGCGACCCACCCGACTCACAGCAAAATCCCACCCCTTTTCTTTAGAAGTTGGTAGATGTCGGAAGATTTCTTAATCGAATAGTTTTTTATTCTCGCATCGCTTTCCTTTGGAATTCTTTCACATGTACAATTAAAATATAATGCGAACTAACATCTCACTACACAACTACCGACTTTGAATGCCCCTTAAAATCTGGTTCAAATCACAGTAGCTCTGTACACTTCATTGGCAATATGTCTTATTTGCAGTGAACAAAAGTTAAAAAGTTAAGAAATAAAGAGAACAGAAAGAATGGTGTATAAACGATAGAAAAGAACTGGAAAAGGGAAAGAAAAGACCCCATGCGCTGTGGAGTAATTTTGTTATATCCGGAATGATTGGTATCTAAATGTAGTCTGATGCCAAGAAATTACATCCGCGGAACTCGTTAACACGAAACTTCTTTCCTGCAGACTAAAATACGAAGTTTTCCAAAAGTCATGAGAACATTTTAGAATATCTCAAGAATTATTAAGGATATAAAAACGTGTCTGGTATATTCAGAAAGTTTATAATCTCAAATTATTCATGAAATGCTCAAAGATGTTCAATGTTAACACTATTGGTAACATGACAATAGTACACTTCTTTCCAAACGCGTCTCAGCATTGCGCTATCAATGGTTACAACAGTTTCTGATATTCGAACCTTCAGCTCATCCTCGCCTCCTAGAATGGAAAGCACATAGACCAATCCTTTCACAATTCTCCACAAAAACTCGCAGGATGTGAGATCTGGAGATTTGAGAGGCAAGAGTCCATGATTCAATTTTTGCAAATTCAAGCACACAAAACATCTTTCCTGTTTGAGTGAACGCCATAACTGGACCTGAAAATAAATGAAAAAAAAAAAATCAATAAATTTACAAAAAATTTAATGTATTTAGTTTTAAAATGGCACCACTTTCATCTTACTACCATTCATAATAAAACAGATGTGAGGACTTGAAATGTGTCCAAGACTTTTGGAACATTCTGTATTATAGTTCAGGTGTAATGTCAAAAAATACTTAGTGAGCGATTTTATCAAGCAATTAATTTTCGTTCCATTCATTGTTTTCAATCCTTTCTTCGTATTGCTCATTGTCCAAATAACAATCTCATTAACACTTATCCTCGAGTGGCATTTTGTCTTGGTATGTGGCGACTAATTAGAGAAAAAACTTTGTATTCTAGAAATTCACATTTCTTCTTCTTCTTCTTCTTCTTCTTCTTCTTCTTCTTCTTCTTCTTCTTCTTCTTCTTCTTCTTGCTTTCTTTCTTTCCTTTTTCTTTTTATACTACGTGAGCCATGATAGAACTTTTTGAAAATCATTAAAAATACTTACATACATCATATGATGCAAACCCTTCAACTAAAATGCCACACAATTCCACATTAGACTTTAAGACGATGTTTATTACCACGAGGCACGCATACAACAATCATTTCTCTTATTTCACGTTGCTCCAACGGTGGAACGTGAACGGATTGCGTATGCGTGGAGTAGCGAGGGTGCGCAGATAGCGGATCCGAGGAGGGGGGGTACGATGATAAGTAAATGCAGCATTAAAAACATAAAAACCTTTTTATCTCCTCCTCCTCCTCCTCCTTCTCTTGTGTAATGGCAACCACGTGCTTTCTTTTATGGGAATCTATCCAAATGAACAACACCGCACCTTTATCTCCCCCCTCTCTCCGCTACTAAACTCTCTTTCTAGTGTTCGCTGTTTCGTTAGAGATTTGCATCTCTTTAGAACAAACAGACAAAAATAACAAAATTAAAAAGAAAGAACAAACAAAAAAACTGGAACACTTTTGGTATAGACAGAAGTACAATGGTATACCAACGTATTCACTTGCAGCAACTAGTATTTAGCTTTCTTCCCACAAAAAGCATGGATGGGACACAAGACTGGTTGATTAACGTAGGTAATCTACTTCCCTCAGGTGGGATACTCTGAATGCTTACAAAAATGGTACTAAATTTTTATGGCTGGACGAACAAATAGGCGGCATATTAATTAGAGAATGTGAAGTGTTGAAAGCGGCGAAAGAAATGCTCTACTGAGTTAGCTCATGATCTCTTCTAACTCTACAACAAAGGTCTTACCAAATCTTGCTTTCTTGCTAGCTGTAAAATTCCCGCTGTGTTACCATTATTCAAAAAATCAGATAAACAAACAACTGTACCGCTCAATTATCGCCGCATTAATCTCTTCATGAAAGAAGATTTTCAAAAGTTAAGACTTTCGATAAATACATCTTTTTTAGAGCAAGAGATTTTTTAATTCTTTTTTGTATTCATATTGATAGCATTAGCCCGCCACTGGCGGATCGAATCTTCCATAGAACAGCTAAATATACGCCAAGGTGTCAAAGTCAAATCCGAACGATGTGTTCTACTTTTCAACAAAAGCATCATGTTAATATTTCATATTAGAAAATAAAGTTCATATTAGAAATTGAAAAAAATATTTTATATTAAAAATAAAAAAATATTTCATATTAGAAATTTTAAAATATCCATATTAGAAATTGTAAAATATATTTTATATTAGAAATACAAAAATATTTCATATTAGAAATTGAAAACATATTTTATAATTAGAAATAAAAAAATATTTCATATTAGAAATAAAAAATATTTCATATTAGAATATGAAAAATATTTCATATTAGAAATATAAAAATATTTCATATTAGAAATAATAAAAATTATATTAGAGATTGAAAAAATTATATTAGAAAAAATTATATTAAAAAAGAAATTATATAAGAAAAACATATATTAGAAAAAATATATTAGAAATTAAAAAAGATCATAATAGAAATTGAAAAACAAATTTTTAGAAATTAATAAATTATATTAGAAATTAAAAAATTATAATAGAAATTGAAAAATAAATTTATATTAGAAATTAAAACATATTTCATATTAGAAATTCAAAAAAATAATTCATATTAGAAATAAAGAATATTTCATATTAGAAATAAAAAATTATATTAGAAATTGAAAAAATATTAGAAAAGCAAATTATATTAGAAAAAAAATTATATTAGAAACAAATATATTAGGAATTGAAAAAAATTATAATAGAAATTAAAAAAAATATTTTATATTAGAAATTAAAAAGTTATATTAGAAATGAAAAAATTATAATAGAAATTGAAAAAAGAATTTTCATATTAGAAATTAAAAAATGTATTAGAAATTAAAAAATTATATTAGAAATTAAAAAATGTATTAGAAATTAAAAAATTATATAAGAAATTAAAAAATTATATTAGAAACTAAAAAATTATATTAGAAATTTAAACATATGAAGCAATTTAAAAATGTTGAGAATCAATTATTTTATGAAAAAAAAAACAAGAAAAAATCTTTCTTTGAAAAATATATATTTATTCAAAGCCTTAAAATATTGTATCATTATTTTGTTTTTCAATTTCACTCTCTCTCTCTCACTCTTGTCTCCCTCTCTCTCTCTCTTTCTCTTTCTCCCCCCTCTCTCTCTCTCTCTATATATATATATATATATATATATATATATATATCGTTTTTAAAATATAATTATCCACTGACAAGTGTTTCGTCATCTACGACTCATCAGAGTACTTAATATAAATCTGTTATTCGTTTGTGTGTGTGCTTAATTAATAATAAGTTTTTGTATGTCAAATACGGTTAAGCAGAATTAAATGTAAATAAGAAGAAATATTTCACGAAACTAAGATGTGACACAAGGTCGTCTTTATTTTTACACACAGGGGCGCTCTGGCAGTATGTAAAAATAAAAATTGGTTTAGTATGGAAGGGTTTCTCTTACATTGACTGAATACAAATTAACTTAAGTGTAGCATCAGAACAGATACTACACTGTGATCTTATCATAGTCAGTTATTAAATTGAGAACATACTGGGTGTATTTATGTGTAAAAGAAAAGGACATTGTGGAGGAAAGTGAATAGTGTTTTGATTCAGTGTTCAGGTGACTTCATCTGTGTTGCCGATGTGTCCCGGGAAGTTGGAGTTTTTTTTTTGCTTGAGTCTTACGAGGAGAAAACAAGGATGTTTTTTTTTTACTTTTAGAGACAATAGGTTTAATCTGTAGAGTTGTTCTGATTTTGTGTATTTTAATGTATTCGATTATTTCTGATGGCAAAGTTGTATATGTATTTGTGAAGTAGTTTTCTTTATCTGAAAATGTCAGCACAGTTAGTGTTGACGTAGTTTTTCCTTATCTGGTTGGAAGCTATTTCTGCTATTAGATAATATTAAGCATCATCGTTGAAGTGTTAACATGTTAGGCTGGCATGTCTGTCTCAAGAGACACAGAAGATGAAAAAGATGTATGCATATGTGTGCATGGAAATATGTTTCTTCAATTACATTTTTCCTTCTATTTACACAAATCCTTTAATTTATGAAGCTCGATAACATTACACAACATAGACCAAATAAATGACGAAAATCCATATTCCAAATTTCTATATGCTGACCATCTTACCATTTATTCCTGTATGTTGACATGCACAATTCTTGAGAGCACCTGTTTCGTAGCGCAAAAATATTCTGTTTATTATTATATCAACTAATGAATTTATTTTGCCCTTAACTCATCAGAAGATTATGCACTAATCAATTTTAAAAGAAAATAAATGCATATATGCGTTTGAAAGCCAAATCACAACGCAATATTACGAAAATAAACAAATATTTTATTTGTTTAGAATTTATTAATTAAATATATTTCGGAGTCAAACTCAATCCTCAATATTCTTTACATCTTTTTTCTTTTTTTTCTTCTTTCTTGCCATGTTGTAAAGTTGGAGAAAGAAAAGTCAGTAAGTAAAGATCCGCGTGCTATCTCTCAGCGGTTTTATTTTGAAATGCCGGAACGGTGCGTTGGCTACGCGAGATTAAAGCCAGGGGTGTGAGTTCCGTTATAGAAGCGTTGATTTAATTTGAATAAAAAAAATACGCATCAGATGCGCTTGAAAGCCAAATAACAAAGTAATATTACGAATATAAACAAATATTTTTTCTTGTTTGAAATTTATAACTTAAACATATTTCGGAGTTAAATTAAATCACCGTTCCGGCATTTCAAAATACAACCATTGAGAGACAATGCGCGGATCTTTACTAAACTTAAATTTTAAATAATTAAAATTTACAAATTGTCCGTTTAATATTTTACACGCAACAAAATAGAAAAGGAAAAAAACGAGATAAAGAAAAATGAGTATATACTTAACTGGATTCTTTTATTAATAATTATAATAAATGTTAATTATTTATCGCGTCACCTATGAAAACTATGGTTAATTAATTCATCAAAATTAAAAAAAAACTATCAGATTGGACAAATTTAAAATTAAAATTAAGATTAAAATAAATTGGATTTAAATTAAAATAAAAATAAAAATGACAATCTTAAATTTTAAATTAAAATTATAAATCTTATTTAAAAATTCAATGAAACTATTTTTTATTTTATTATTATTTTTTATATTATTTTTTAAACGCTATTACCTTACTATCTAATTGTATTTTAAATCATATTATCAGTTTTCTGTGTCAAAATAAACTACATAGTTTTCAATAAGTATTTATTTATATATGTTTTTTTATAAAGACCCTATAAGAAAAACTTTAATCCATAAATATACAAATTTAATTTTTCTCTGCCAAGAAAAGATTAATCGTTTTTAACAAGAAAATGTAATAATTAAATATTTAAAATATAACACTTTACTAAAAAATCTTTTTACTATAATAAAACTTATTCATATACATATATGACATAAAAATAATATAATAAATAATAATATACAATTAAGTAATTGATATTCAAATTAAATTGCAATATTTCATAAACAAACTATACTTTCTTAAAATTTAACATTTATTTACAATTCCTTTAAGACCCTAAAATATTATTTTAAAAATAATTTATGTCTTCCAAAAATATTTATATCTTCTTAAAAATTATATATAAACACAAATTCGCAAAACTAAATACACACATGTTATATGCACGTGTATACTTATCGAAAATCAAAATTGCGAAAAAAAAAAAAAACCCCTTATCATTCAAAAACCGTATGTAAAACCCATACATTCGCATTATAGTACAGGTAAATACAAGCTAATAAATAACTTTAAATTACATTCCCTTATATCCCAACTGATATAGGCACCCAACACTACTAATATTTAAGAATATATATTTTCTCCACTAACTTAAGTATCGTGCCTTTTACAAATATAACAGAAATAAATAAATTCTATCTATCAATAAGTCAGATTTAATATAGATGTTATAAACCTAATTAACCCTAAAAATCTATTCGCGTATTCATTTCAGTATATGTCTATTACTATGAAAACACTTTCAATGGATTTAAAATTGACTTATTAAAATATTTTTTATTAACTATTAAAAAATTAATAAAAATTATTCTCAGTCTTTTTTCTCGTCTCAGTTGATAAGGAGTGCTTTCTTCTGTGGATACATCCTTTTAGACATTCGTCTCACACATTTAAATAGTTTTTTTTTTTGAATGAATATGATACTTCTCAACATTGCAAAACGAGCATTGTTTCAATTCAGGGGAGTATGAAGGTTTGTGCTCAATTTTCCTATTTTCTTTTAGCCCCCACACGCGGGTTGCTAAGGCATTTTTAATTTTTGTCTTCACTCTAAATAAGCTTATATGTTAATAAAATCTTTGTTTATACGAACCTTATGTCATTCCAATGTATGTTTTAAGCACGTTTGTAGATTGTAAGTTGGTCAGTGATTATAGCTTCGTATACAAGCCATTTAGCCTTACAACTACCTTCTAGTGGGCTCTTATTTTTGGACCTGCAAGGACAGCTTGTGTTTACTATTTTTTTTGGTTCTCCTTGGACTATGGACTTAATCGATAATGCTGTCGAGTAACATACTTTCATAGTGTTCCTATCCAAAAATGTATATAGTCTATGGTTTTGTGGGAAATGTTTACCCAGAAGTCTAAAAAAAATACCCTACTCTAGTTGTATTGTTAAGCGAGAATCCCTATTTCTTTCTTTGTTTCTCGTTGATTCTTGTTCTCACTAAATCAACTTTTATGAAGTGTTTCATTTTAATATAGCGCTGCCTGTTCGAACACCTCGGCATTAGAAGAAAGTCTTGATATCCTTTTGCTAACATTAGCTACTATATTTTTGAACACTGTAGGTGGAGGGCATGAAACTTTATTTATGTATTTGAGTTTTTCATTTGGTTTATGGTTTATATATTTTTTGAAAGATCTAGTGTTGTATCTAAGAAGTCTATTTTATATAAATTAGTCATTATAGCTATCTTAAAACTTAGCTCATTGAAAAACTTAACTAAATCTTTCCTGAGTCTGTCTAATGTGTATCCACTATAGTCCCGCGATGGGCATGATCATTCATCTCAATAGCATCCGAAAGAATGGCCTGGGAATTTGTTTTTCAGGATGTCTAGTCAGAATAGTTTAACTAGATCACAGACGTCCGCACTGTCGTATATATCCATCGCAACATCTTCAGGTTCAGATTTTTTTAACGCATGCTTTACAATAAAAAACAGGAGGACCCGCTCGTGTTGCATACTCATCTCTATATCTAGGTCACTTATCCTTTTATATATCGACGCGAAATGTAATGCTTTTTCCAAAATTACCTGAATTATGGTGGGAAAAAATTCAAAATGTCCAGTTGGGTGAATCTGTATCTATGTGGTTCAGTTATGCTTTTTTTTTACACAGTGATCACCACTTATCAAGGCCCGGAAGCCACTCAGGGATGCTTTTTCCTACAAATTAAAATGATATTTTCTTCTTATAGCATTAACCAATTCTCTGATGATAACCTTACTAGCTAGGCCAATTCCGCGTTTTGCTTGGTTTATTAGCCTACAGGTTGGCTTATTATTAAAATTCTAATTAAGGTCTTTTTTAAGTTATAAAGCTATTTCTTTTTGCTGATATATAAACTCTATATTCTATTTCTAACTTGTTAGCTATTTCTGTGACCTCTTGGCTAATAGATTTATAAGTCCTGTTTTTTTTTTTTCGCTTATTGGTATTTATCGGTAATATCAGCTTTTTATCTGAGAAAACGATTGTCTCATTTTTTTCTTTTTATTCTCTTTATATCGGCAACTAGTGTTCTTTGAAATTTATTTGGACGTTTTTTTTTCATTTATTACCTTCCATCTCATCTTGATTACATCTTCAATTTTAGTTAACATGATCTGGTGACTGGATGTTAGTATGTTTTTAGTAGAGTAATCCAATGTGTATTTATCCATCCTCGGTGTTTTTTTTTTTAAAGATATATGTTTTAGAAGATATAAATTATCTTTAAAATTATATAATAGTGTCTTAAGGAAATTGTAAATAAATGCTAAATTATCAGGAAATATAGATGATTTATGAGATATTATAATTTAATTTGAATACCAATATTTGATTATATATTATTAATGATTTATTTATCATATTATTTTTATTGTATACTTGTATATGAATAAATTTAATTATTATTATTCTTAGTAAAGTGCTATATATAAAGTGCCTTGTAAAATAAGTGTTGTGTGCATTATTGCAAGGGTTGAGTGTGAAATAATTTAATGGGTTATTATTATATGTTGTTTGTGTTGGATAGTTGTGTTCTAGTTGGAATTGATGTTGCTGTTGAGGATATTTGTATTGTTGTATAGGACTGTGTGACCGGAGTTTATTGTAGGGTAGGTTTGTTCGTTGGGATTGGTGATGTATGGAATATTTGAATTGTGGCCGTTGATGGGAGAGGTATCTTGGGGGTTTTGCTTCTTTGTGTGGAATATAAGGGGCGAGTGTTGTAGGCATTGTTTTGATTTATGTGATGTCTGTGGTAGTTGCTTTGTATTGTGGGGGATATTTTTGTAAGGGTTGTTTAGTAAATGTATTTTTGGTTGTTTGTGTTGGCGATGTAGTGTCTATGGAAATGGATTTTTGATTGTGTTTATTGTTGTGGATGGTAGTAGTTTGGTTTTTATCGTTGTGTAGGATTGTATATATGGGGTATTTTTGTGGAGATGTATTGTGTAATATGTTATTTGGTGTGTTGTGTTTGTTAAGGACGTCGGTGTTTGCGTAATTTTGAGGTGTTATTAATGTGTGTACTAGTGGGGTTGTTGTTGGGAATTTATGTATGATGTGGATATATTGTAGTTGCTTCTTTGTGTGTAGTTGGATCTGTTGTGTGGATGTGTTTGTGTATGGTGCATGTTTCGTTTCTTACCTTTGATTGTTTGTGGATATGGTGTACGGGTGTTCTGCTCCTGGTTTTCCTTGCTGTAGATATTTGCCGATTGTTTTCTTCTTTCTTTGTCCGGTAGGTCTTTTAGGTTATTTTCCGTTCAACGATTTCCCTGGATTCCCCCTCCTCTTTTTTTGCATTCAGATTCCCAAAATTCCAAGAAGGATTGGTGTGTTTCCTTAGGGCAAAGTTCCTTTATGTTGTTTAATATGTTGTTGTCGATTTCCGTGTACTTTTCTTGCTCTCCTGTATGTCGATTTCGGCCTGAAGTTTTTAAATATTTAAGGAATTTTTGATTTTCATCTCTTCCTGTGTATGTTGTAGTGTAATTTTTTCCCGGAATCTATATGGAATAAATTGGTTCTCCATCATTAGAAATGTCCTGTACATTGCTGCGGTGTCGCTGCATTTAACTGCATGGTAAAAAGCCATTTTTCTTTGTTTAAGGAGGACATTCCAGTTTTAGAGATTTTGTTTCTTGGTTTTTGATATTTCATTCTGGATATACGGTTTCTGAAGTATTGTTGTGTTTTGAGTTGCTTAATGATTTCCTCAATTTGGATTTCTTGCTTATCCTGTTGGTTGGATATGAGGTGAATTATTCTGTCCATTTTCTCACTTAGTTGCTGTAATCCGTCCTCGAGATGTTTGTATTCTATGGTTTTCTGTGAATCCATTAGGCCCCCCCCCCCGAGATTTTTTCTTGTAGGTGGCATTCTATCGTTGTAGTTATTTATATTTATAAAGTGATGGTTGTGTAGTTCTAACGGCAGAAAAAATGTATATTTAAAAGAGTGTAGCCATCAACAATTTTAGGTCTTTCAGACTTTTATCATTTTTTAACATTTTAAAATATTTTTATAACACGTTTCAAGCCTTCACACACACAACACACAACCCTTGCCTTAACACAGAAGCACACATCGACACGCACATACGCACACATAAAAAAAGAAAAAAAAATCATAAAAACCCATAAAACATGTCCCAAATAAACTCAAAACCCCCTCCACCCAACTAAATGAACTTAACTCTAACTGATTGAACTTTTGACCAGCTCACTGATTATTGGTGACAAAAAGTCCGAGATTAGCAGTCCCCTGAAAAACATAATCAGTGTTGCCAGAGAAAAATGTTTTATAAAAAAACATTGCCTTAAAAAAGCTTTATATAAAAATATCTGAAGAGAGCTGAAAAAAGCTTGAAACGTGTTATAAAAATATTTTAAAATGTAAAAAAAAAAGTCTAAAAAACCTACAATTGTTGATGGCTACACTCTTTTAAATATACATTTTTTCTGTCGTTGGAACTACACAACCATCACTTTAAATATATATTTATTTTTCACACAGTGATCACCACTTATCAAGGCCCGGAAGCCACTCAGGGATAAGGGTTATTGCAAGTACATTACGTTAGTGTGGAGATTTGATGAAGTGTTTACTTAAGGGGGCGGTTCATTAGGAATTTGTTAACATTGGACTTGAAGACATCCAAGTTGTAGTCCGGTGGAAAGCAGGCAGACGGAACAGAGTTCCACAGGCGTGCAGTTCTAAGAAAGAAGCTTTGTTCATGGAATCCGCGTTTTGATTTAGGCACAGATATAGAGTGGGGGAAATTTTTCACAGTGGATTCAGCTAGACGGGTGTTTTTCGTGAAAGATTGGCGAAGGGGGACGAGAGATTGGAGTTCAGACGAGCACCTGCCATGGAAATAACGATAAAACAAGGACAGGCTCGCAACGTCTCTTCTGTGGGAGAGAGGTTGCAGGGTAGAGAAAAGGGCACCCCCCACTAAGCCACGAAGTCTATTTTGTACTCTGTCAAGGCAGGATAGGCTGTTTTTAGCAGCTCCTGCCCAGATATAGCAACAGTATTCCATCCATATATATATGTTGGAAAACTGCTTCTGTAGTACCAGTATTCAAGAATTCTGGCGAAAGAACTGACCCATTAAATTATCGCCCTATTAGCCTCCTCCCACTTTTTGCCAAAATATTTGAGACCTTAATTAACCATGCTCTAGTCCAGCACCTTACAGATGCTAAACTTCTGACCGACCATCAATATGGATTTAAACAAGCCCGTTCGACGGCAGACATCCTCACTGTAATCTCTGAACGCATATACCATTCACTGGACAAAGCGGGAGAGGGAAGAGCGGTAGCTCTAGATATATCTAAGGCTTTTGACAGGGTATGGCATGAGGGTCTCCTCAGGAATATTAGATCTTACAGTATCACTGGTAGAATACTTAACGTAATTAAATCCTTCTTAGATAAGAGAAAAATCCAGGTTGTCCTCGACGGTCGTACATCTAAACAATATGATATAAATGCGGGAGTGCCCCAAGGATCTATCCTGGGACCTCTGCTGTTCCTAATATTCATAAATGACCTCCCCGACAAGATTTCCTCTGAGATGGGGATATATGCTGATGACACCACACTCTATAGCAGGCACGACAGGAAAACAAACGAACATATATCTAAAGTAATGGCAGAAACACTAGAGGATGACCTCCAATCAGTAGTGGAATGGGGACAAAAATGGATGGTCACGTTCAATGCCACCAAGACAAAACTGGTTTCATTCAATAATTACAAGAAACCTTCTCTACCACCTATAGCAATGGCCAACGACTCTTTATCTGAGAGTACGTCTCTCAAGCTCCTTGGCCTAACGTTCACAAGAAACATGAGTTGGAACAGTTACATCGAGGGCATTGCCAGGGCCGCTGCAAGGAAGGTGGGCTCTCTCTACCGTGCTAGAAAACTTTTAACACCCGAAAGTATCCTGTACCTCTATAAGGCCACTATTCGCCCATGTATGGAGTATTGCTGTCATATTTGGGCCGGTGCATCGGCTACTAGTCTCTCGCTCCTTGACAGGGTTCAAAAGAGAGTCGCAAATCTGATAGACCCTAAACTGGCATCAAACCTCCAGCCTCTGTCCCATCGTCGAAACGTTGCATCCCTCTGCCTGTTCTACAAGTATTATAATGGTGAATGCTCTGAAGAACTGCAAGCAATTGTGCCCCCACGACGTGAACACCCTCGACAGACCCGACAAGCTGCAAAATCCCACCCCCACACTGTAGAGATCCCTAGATGTAAAAGATCCTTCTACTCCAGTAGTTTCTTCCCCAGAACTGCTAGACTTTGGAATTCCATTCCGGGTCACTGCTTCCCCAACTGTACTGACATGCATAAGTTCAAGTGCAACGTGAACCAACATCTCGCTGCCCTAATCCCTACATAGTACCCCAGTAGATGTTTCCCCTGATAGTAGCCCCCTACACCAAAGTGGCAATGTGCCTTGTTTGGGGTGAAAATGTAATAAAAAAAAAAAAAAATAAAAAATATATATATATATATATATACATATATATACATACACACACAAATATATATATATACACACACAAATATATATATATATATATATATATATATATATATATATATATATATATATATATATATATATATATATATATATATATATATATATATATACAGGGTGTCCTTTGTGGAAAGTCTGGCTACATTATGTAGCCAGACTTTTGGAAGCATCCTGTAGATTATGTAGCTAGACTTTGTGGGCACCCTGTATATATATATATATATATATATATATATATATATATATATATATATATATATATACACACGTGTGTGTATATATATAATGTTATGACCCTTTACGCTGTGATAATAGCTTTTCCACCTATTTTCAAAAAATGTACGGCATACATTTTTCCTATGCGCCCTTTATCTTACCTTATTCTTCACACCTGCGAGCCAGAAAAATGTCAGATAATATCTCCGTTATGCATTTTCAATATATTTTCATCCTTTTTTCAATAAATATACGGCGCAGACATACGTTTTCTATGTCTTCCGCCTTAAATAATTTATTCGGCCGGACCCTTTTTCACGGCCCTTATGGCATCATTCAGGGATGTGGGTAAAGTAACCTCATGTTCGTTAACAGCTGTCACTCAGCCATCCCATGCCTATTCACATATCAAGCCCCCCCCCCCGCCTTATCTAAAAAAAAAAAAAAATTTCCGGCATCTTCTCCGACAGATTTCTGACTTTTTTATACAGGCGTTATTCCTTAAACCTTTAATTTACAATACGGGAACATTTTACTTCTAAAGTTCTTACGTAATTCTGTTTTTTTTTTCCTTCTAATTTTTACATTAAGTGATATTTTTCTTCTGTTCATAACGAGTACATTTCTTACGTATCAGCGGCATATAATCTATCTTTTTTTAATTTTTTAATTATTTTTTCTCAGATTCACTACATAGTGGCCACATCACCACTACACGTCCGCTCTTGTGTTGGAAGTTCTCTTACTCCCAAGATTGAGCATTTTCAATTAGCCGAAGCTCACAAGCGGCTCTATCTGCAAGCTTACTCTATGTGGGTGCATTCTATTGCGCACCCTCGTTGCAGTTACAACAAGCCTTTTAAGCCCATAGGCCTGCAGTACTCCCGTCTTTATTGTATACGAAGAATATGATCTTTCAACCGGTAACACCGGCCAGCTTAATCAAACTACATTCAGACGGCGAAAATAGCATTTTTCATAATCGAAAAACCTATTAAAAAAATTCCCCTTGCAGGGTCCTGTGAATCTCTTCCAAAAAAATAAATAAATAAATAAATAAATAGTTAACCGCCTACATAAATTTAATCCTGTCCCCTTTTTAAAAATCTAATTTGACTAGACCGACCATTTTATCTTAATCTAATCTTCTGATTATTTTTCTTTCTTTTTTTTTTAAATTAATATTTTGCAGAATCCTGGAAAACAACAATTTTACATTATGTAATACAATACAAAATCATCAATACACATTTTTTCTAACAATAAACATTAACTTCCAAGTAATTACATAAAACAACCTTCTTCAGTCCTATGTTCAAAAATGCCGTTAAAACTGGAAAAACAACGTTCACGATTTACAGAAACAGTCCATTGCTTCTGACCAGAAAAAGAGCATCAATTCTTTTTCTTTTTTTTCTTTTCTTTTTTTTTTAACCAGTTCAAAACAAGCGATGGACATTTCCTCTATAAACTTCTGCAACGGTGTAAATATTTCAAATTATGATTGACACAATTCAAAACAATTTCATCTGTGCGTGTTCCCGTTGCATTTTCTTACTCTCTCTCCCTCCCTCTCTCTCTCTCTCTCTCTCTCATCGGTCCATTGTTTTAAACAGAATAACGTAATTCTTTTTTTTCCTTCTAATTTTTACATGAAGTGATATTTTTCTTCTGTTCATAACGAGCTTATTTCTAATACGATAAACATTTTTTCCTTACTATTTTCTATATATAAAGTTTTACATCTGTGTGTCTGTATGTCTTTCTTTTCTTTCTCCGTGAAAAGGTTGTACGTGTGTATTGTTTGTTTTCTATTGTTCTTTTTTTCTTTTTATTTTCCAGTAATTTTATTTTGTTGTTTGCATGGAGTTCACCACTTATCAAGGCCCAATGGCCATTCGGGGATAAGGGTTATTGTGTGTACAGTACTCAATGGGATAGTGTAGCAATAGTATTGGAGAATTGATAAGGTGTCATTACTTAGGGGGGCGGTTCATCAGGAATTTGTTTGTGTTGGACTTGAAGACATCCAGGTTGAAATCGGAAGGGAAACAGGCAAGCGGAACAGTTCCACAGGCGTGCAGTTCTAAGAAAGAAGCTTTGTTCATGGAATCTATGTTTTGATTTAGGCACAAATAAGGAGTGGGGAAAATTATTGACGGTGGTTTCAGCTAGTCGGGTGTTTTTGAAAAAGATTGTCGAGGGGGAACCAGAGAATGGAGCTCAAACGAGCACTTGCCATGGAAATAACGATAGAACAAAGACAGGCTCGTTACGTCTCTTCTGTGGGAGAGAGGCTGCAGGGAAGAGAAAAGGGCATCCCCCACTAAGCCACGAAGTCTAGTTTGTACTCTGTCAAGGCAGGATAGGCTGTTTTTAGCAGCTCCTGCCCAGATGTGGCAGCAGTACTCCATCTTTGGACGTACTTGGCTTTTTATAGATAGAGAATTGCATCATTAGTGAGATATCTTCTGGAGCGGTATTGTGTTTTATGTGTTTTTCTTGTCTTTTTTTTTCTTGACACGAAATCTCCATTCCAATTTCAGGACCTGCTTCCACGTTGTATTTTTTAACACCAGGTTCGATATCGCATCGTCAATGCGAACTCGTCAACGGACACCAAATGAGTGTTTGTTGTATATTGGTTGAAATTGGAATGGAGATGATATATTAAAACGTGTCGTGTGTTGTCTAGTGGATGTAAGATATTGTTCTTTTAACAGACAGATAATAAACGTATAAATCGTATGTATGTTGTTAGCCAGGGGACATGATATTGACGTGTAAACTGAATCATGTTGTATCAGACTTATCGCACGGGATATTTTTACAGTTCATATGTAAGAAGAATAATATATGCTTCATACCTTTTTCCTGAATATTTCTTCTGTATCTTCCCGCTGCTCCGTGACAACCATGAAACGATCAGCACCATATAATTGAGACAACTGTTCTTCTTTGTGAAAACCATAAAACAACTCTTTATATTTTTATAATATAAATTTATTAAAGTTGTCTCAATTGTTTTTCACAGGATCTGCAGTTTCTATATTTTCTGTTCATACAGCTCGCTTCCAGCTGTCTGTCCACCCTTGTCTACGTCTGTCTGCTCTGGTGGTCAATCCTTAACTCTCCCAATCTCTCCAAAACTAACTACATCACGTGTTCTCTTACGTCAACTAATTACGTGTCTCATACCAATCTAATCCACCTAGTTATTTGTTTATTCAAAACCAAAAGAATATTTACATCTATTTTCTATTTTCGCATTCTTTTTGCGATTCACACGTCAATCATTTATTCCCCAGGTTAATTGTTTATTCTTCTAATCATAATAACTAATGCAGAGACCATCCGTCGCTCAAATCAATTAATAAGAATACAATAACAATAATAATAATGTTTTGACCATTGCTCCCGCTTGCCACAGTTAACAGATACTACGCTATGATCACAGCCTAAAGGGTCATAACACACACACACACACATATATATATATATATATATATATATATATATATATATATATATATATATATATATATATATATATATATATACAGGGCGCCCACATAGTCTGGCCACATAATCTACAGGATGCTTCCACAAAATCTGACTACATAATGTAGCCAGACTTTGTGGACACCCTATATATATATATATATATATATATATATATATATATATATATATATATATATATATATATATATATATATTATTTTGGGGGTGTAAATAGAGAAAAGATGCGGAATTCACATAAAAATATCGGATGTTTAAATTTTCGGTACAATAGCGGGTGCAATTAAATGGTTATACATACTGGAACTATTATTATTTCATACTTGGATTAGTTTGGTCAGAGGAATTAAAGTATCAGAAATGGATTTACGGGTGTAGTTAAATAGTTTATCGTGAGGGTTCACATTCGTAACTGTGAAGAGCAACGATTAAATAAAATGTAGATCATCTGGTAGAATATTTTCCCCAGAAAACTCTTCTTTCCAATAAAACAATCGAAAAAATAAGTTTTTATTGTTGCATGAAGTAGTTTTATTCACGAAAATTAAACAGCTGATCAATAGCCACTCGATGACTAAACTATACACATCAACGATTAAACACACGGAAAAGCGATGAGCAAAGAATGAAGAAAATACCGTGCACGTATGTAAAAAAAATTTATTTGTTTCTTGATCGCTCACTAGCGATATACACAAGTGCATAAGTGTGCATTTCTGTGAGAAAAAACTATGCGGCCTGCTTTGTTTAACACCTGCTTGCTTTATTGAAATCTTATCAGACATTATAACCGGTTATTTCTTAGACCATTTTCGATATATTGACCATAAACTAAGCGTCTAGTTCCGCGATTCCTTTCATGATCAGTTAACATTAATTTTTCTGTGTTTATTTTATGTTACTAAAACCTGTACTTGTTAAAGTGAAATTCAATTATATTTACTTTCAGCGATTGTGTGGCAGTGGGAGTTGGTGTTAGTGGGAGTTGTGCTCATAGAGAGATAAGAAAAAAGCCAGAGAGGAGAAATGTTTAGGAATGGAAAATGATTGTTTTTCGTGACTTATCCAATAATGAGTTTGTCTTCCGATTCATCAAATTTGAAGGCCATTCTATTGTATTAATATTCGCATAAAACGTCTTTGCAATTCCGACAATTCTGACAATTATTGCACAGCTTCATTACCATGTGAGAGTATTTATTATTGTTTAGGGAGTTATCGATTTTAGTTTATCCAACAGTTTTCGCACGCATTCTTTATAATAAACACAACGGAGTTTCAATAATGTAATCAGTCAACGTCTGTGTCTAGAATTTAGTTTCCTGGTGGCTTGCGGCTCAACACGACATGCATGTGTTTGAAGGCCGAAATAACGGTAGAACAAAAATCGTTGATTCGCATGCCATCCAATATTTGGAAAGGAGCGTCCACAAGACGAGTAGAAAATACAGCAAGAAGCGGAAAGTCAACTAAAGGAATGTGAACTGGAGATAGTAGTCGATCGTAAAGAACTGCCCATATGTCTATTGTATATGTTTATGCATTAAATGGCATTAACTATTTACTGTATATGTTTAAAAACCCTACACACACGTGTTTATTTATTTAAAAACCCTACACACACGTGTTTATTCGGTGAGCGGGTGTAGTAAGTATAGAATTGACAGTATTAGTGATGAAAGGAAATTTATTTTCGAATTAAATTTGGAAAATCATAAAGAAGTATTAAAATTGGAATTACCTAGCTTTCAGAATGTAATTTATCAAACTTGTATGTGTCTGGGTCGAATAGAATAATCGAGAAAAGTTTGATTAACGAGAATCGAATGAAAAGAGCCAATCAGTGAAAAGAAAATGGAAAAAAGTCGTGGCTGGAGAAAAACGAGATAAAATATCTCTATAGGCTAGAAATGGTTTTATATTGTTGTTTTTGTTATATATTAATAAATGAATAATTTTTTTCCATTTTAAATAAATTTATTAATATGCATGTACAATTGAGAAAACACGCTTAAAAATGTGTCAAAATTATGTGAATAAGCCAGAACAAAACAAAATGGGGGGCAAATTTTATCTGATGTCGTATTTATGTAACAGCGCTGCTGACGCGTGTTTAGTAGCAAAAATATGTGAATAATCGAGACGGTGTGCGAGTTAACGTCTCAACGGAGAAAAAGAAGGGAAACAAAAGAGAGAAAAAACAAGCACCACTTTGCTAGTACCGAAAAAGCTTGTGACGACGTGAGATAATCGTGTAGCCTGTGGCGTCGTGAGAGACCTTTAAACACGTGTCGAGATGGCAGCGTTTATTAACTACATGGCGAACAAAGAAACTTTTAAAACAATATGTAATGCTTTATTTAGAAAGTACCGTGAATAAATGCCTTTTATTTCAACTGAAAAAAACTGAGTCGAATTTCTTTACTTTTCGTTCTTTGTGACTGTCTCTGCATGCAACATATGGGTTACTGTTAATATGTAATTACAACATTATAGTTATCTAAAACGAAGCATGCTTTTTCAATTTTATATGCATAGTTCTAAATGGATTTTAACTGGAAATGGTCCCTCAGTTAGTAATATGTAACAAAAAGAATATAACACTATTTGTAGGCTATAAATCTTTAATGCGTTCGTCTTTGCCCGTGATCTTTAACGTTTACCAATTAGTTTTATTCAAATATAAAAAACAATTTAGTGGCTAAAATAGTTCCGTATTTTACTTTAGTTCATGCTCGAATCTGGGCAAGAGGAAGCAATTTATTTGCTTATCTTCCTCTGCCGGAGAAGAAGTAAATAAGAACTTGTATTCACTCGTTTGTCGACCACCAACACGAATGGTGAATGGAAGGGAATTAAAAAAATAAGGAAGCTCTCTATATTTCTGACTGGGTTTATTCTAGACTGTGTGTGTCGTGAATGATTTCTGTGATAAGGATCATAGGTGGAGGCAGGGGAGCGTCAGATCTCGTCAACACTTGACTTAGCGATAAGGGCGGACGTTTCTGCTGGCTAAAATGTCAGAACAGTTGTAGAAAAAGAAAGAAAATATTATTTTTAGAAAAGTTTAAATGATAACAATTTTAAAAAAGAAAAGAAAATAGAGACATCCAATCCGCCAAAGACGAATTAGTACGAGATGTAACGTTCAATGGCGGCATTTTCTTTTTACTTATCTTTTTTTATTTAAAATAATTTTTTTTTATTTTTAGTTATTTTATTTTTATTTATTTTATCTTTATTTTGTTTTACTTATTTTAAATTTAATTTTTAATTTTTATTTTTAATTTTATTTAAGATTTTTATTTTTTAGTTAGTTCATGTTTATTTTTTAAAGTTATTTTTAATTCATTTTATTTTTAGTTTTTTTAAATTTGTTTTACTTATTTTCGTTTTACTTATGTTTCTTACTTTTATTTTTATTTTTACTTATTTTCAATAACTTTTACTCGGCGTCGGTGCCCAAATGTTTTTAAATATTCTTTATTTCATCCGTGTTTTTTTTTTTTTTTTGCAAAAAGTAATTACTTTCTCCGATATTTCGAAATAAGATATTGATTTTTCGAAATAAAACATCGATTTTTAGAAATGAGGCATTGATATTTCGAAATAAGCAATTGGATATCTAGGTCGTGCGTACTGGAGAATCATTTTGACAACAGCATACACCTAGTTACAAATGTAACAAAATAATTAAATGTAGCCAAAGAACATTGGAATAAAAATTATGAAGTTGATATAGGGACTTACGTGAAGAAGCAACAAACTGAATTGTCAAAAAGAAGATACGTTAAAAAGTATGATGTTTGAAATGTCATTTTCGGCAAAAGCTTAAACAGGTGTAATCAGTCAGGTCAATCCAGTGAAGCAACAGTAACCGAATAAAATGCCCTTGGGGTGTGGTTTCCATGACAATGCTGTTCCAATAGGAGCGTTTTAAGTGATTACAAATGGTTATATAATAACAGCTTAAAATTATACCGTTGTTGATTGATGATTTGGGTCCAAGAATAATAACCCATCGAATTCTCGTGCGTGCATATCCGTCATAACACCCAACCATCCATAACCGTCACTGACAATAAAATTATATTTTCATATATCAGTGTGTCGTCATTCTTTTAAGGCAAGAGAAATATAACATCTTCGAGTTGGTGTAAAGTGTCCTCTTACATCTGCGATGTATTTGAAAAACAAAAAGAGGTACACACACGCGTACAGAAGAAAGAAGAAATATAGTAATGGACGAAATAGTCTATTAATTGTCCCAACCCATGTACGAATCCCTGGTCAAGCTATACATATCATCTCACTTGAGAAAAAAAGAGTACTTAGAAATTGATAAATCTGGTAGTCGAAAAGACTGGCCCTGTCTCGTATAAAATTAGAGATCAGTTGACGGGCTCAGTTACAAAGAGGCATGTCGAGCACCTCTAAGCATCGTCTCTTGAGAAATTGAAAATTCCCACTATAGAAAAACCGTTACGGAAATCCACATTGGTTGCTCCTGCGGAATCTAGTGATTCAGACATTGATTGTGTAGCGGAACATTTTTTTTTTACAAAGGATTCACCAATTATTAAGGACCAGAAGCAACACGAGGATAAGGGTTAATAAGTGTACAGTGGTCAAAGGGACAATATTGTAGTAATGATTAGTAGTGGAAATTTCGTAAATTCGGTGATTTAAAGGGATGGCTCATCAAGAACTTGTTTACGTTGGACTTGAAGACGAACATATTGTAGTCAGCTGGAAAGTGGGGAGTTCTAAGAAAGAAGATTTGTTCATGCAATCTACGTTTAGGTTTAGGCACAGATAAACAGAGGGGGGAAATTATTGATAGTGGTTTCATCTAGAGTCTTTTTGTGAAAGTTTGGCGAGGGGGGCATAGATTGGAGCTCAGACGAGCACTTGCCATGAAAATAATGATAAAGCAGATATAGGGCCGCAACGTCTTTACTGTGGGAAAGAGGTTGCAGGGAAGAGAAAAATCATCGCCTTCTAGACTACGAAGTCTATTTTTAACTTTGTCAAAACAGGATAAGAACTTCTAGCAACTTCTGCCTAGATGTGGCAACAGCACTCTATCCTTGGATGTACTTGGCTCTTATACAAGAGAATTACATCGGCAATGAGATAGCGATGCCGACTTTCAGGTGCAGAATTGTCGACGTGAACGTGTAAATGCGGACGATGAGTCTTACATCGCATTGATGGAGCGCCGTATCATAAAATATAGTTGCATGTCAGGGGGAATGCGTTTCAAGTATGCGGATAGTTACGTGAAGAATACGTCTAATACCCCATCCACAAATAGAGGTGACTTCTTGAATGAGTGTTCATCCCGATCTACACACATAGAGAAATGACTAATTTGTTACAGAATTAATGATATCCAAGTTAGCCGAACGTCAACGGAGACAGAAGACATCAAGGCATCTTCAGGCTCCATTTATGAAAGCATAGTCGGCATTCTGATATGTGTTAGGCCGATGACAAACCAACTGATTTTCAGATAGCGAACAATTTGATGAGCAAATTAGCATGTCAGTGTTGAAGGGTATTCAAACAAAATAAGAAACGCCTTCCGATTAGTTGATCAGATGGTCATGCATCAGGACGTCTATCTCTATGTGATACAGCCCGGGGAAGAACTGAAGATGCGGAAGATTTGCGCGAAGTTTGTCCCAAGGGGGTTTCATCCTTCACAAACTATTTGACTAAGATAAGCATCAAAATAGTTCCTTACCCTCCCCATAGTCAAAACCTTGCTTTTCGTGACTTTTGGTTATTTCCTAAGGAAAACCTTAGAGGCTGTCGTTATGAAACAATTGAGGAGATGAAAGAAGCTGTGACTATGGTCATTAACACGTTCACACAAGAGGACTCCATGGGGCCTTCCAGTAATTGTTGGAACTGTACAACAATGCATTGCAATCAGAGGAGATTGCTTCGAAGGGAACTAGAGTTTCATGTGTCTGCTATCAATAAAAGTGCCCATACGAAAAATGTCTGGAAACTTATTTAAGGAACCTCGTATTTATGCGTGGATCGCGATGTGTGGGTGAGAGGAAGAAAGATGCACTTAAAATGTTCACAGGTGACCATTTTGGAAAATGGGCTTTAACAATAAAATAATTATCAAATTTACCAAAAGGTCGTTTGATTATAAATTATGAACCTGAAACAGGCACATACGCAAAGAAACAATAAAATTTAGCAAGTGTCAAAGGGGGGGGGGAGCAAACTCCCCTAAAATTCTAAAATCGCCTACATAGGCAGAATTTCATCTTTGTGTAGGGAGCAGGGCAGATTCCTCATATATTTTTAGATGTAAATATAATTTTTTTTTTGCAAAACTTGTTAATGTTTTCCGTTTTATATATATTGTATTCATGATTTTTATAAACTTATTTTATGATTTTTATGTATATTTTTCACTTTTGGTTATTACAATTTCATCCCAAATAAGGCACATTACCATTTTAATGTAGGGGGCTACTATCAGAGACATACGTTGCAGGGATAGTATGTAAGGAGTTGAGCAGCAAGATGTCGGTTTACGTTACACTTGAACTTTTGCATGCCAGTACAGTCGAGGAAGCTGGAACCCTAAAGGGAATTTCAAATTCTAGCAGTTCTGAGGAAGAAACTATTCGAGTAAAACGCTTTTTTTTACATCTGGGTGTGATTTTTCTGCTTGTCGGGTTTGTCGAGATTATTTACGTCGATGGGGTACAAAGGCTTGTAGCTCATCGGAGCACTTACCATTAAAATACTTGTAAAACAAATAAATGGATGCAACATTTTATCGATGGCGCCGAGATTGAAGCTTAGATGACTGTTCGGGACCTATTAAGTTTGGCGACTCTCTTTTGAGCCCTGTCCATGAGTGAGTGACTGGTAGCAGATGCACCAACCCAAATGTGGCAACAATACTCCGTACAAGGACAAATGGTGGCCTTGTAGAGGTACAGGATGCTTTCAGGTGTAAGTAACTTTCTAGCACGGTAGAGAGAGGCTACCTTCCTTGCAGCAGCCTTGGCAATGTCCTCTATGTATCTGTTCCAACTCATGTTCCTCGAGAAAATAAAGTCGAGGAGTTTGAACGAAGTACTTTCAGGTAATATATCTTTAGTCATAGCTATTTATGGTTAAGGAGGTTTCTTGTAATTAATAAAAGAAACGAGCTTAGTGTTGGCAACATTGAACGTTACCATCCGTTTTTGACCCCATTCCACTATAGACTGAAGGTCTTCCACTAGGGTTTCCGCCTTGCTTTGTACAACATTCGTTTTTCCCTCGTGCCTGTTATAGAGCGTAGTGTTGTCAGCAAATATGCTCATCTCAAAGACAATTTTATCAGGGAGGTCATTTCAGAAATATCAGGAAAAATAGAGGTCCGATGATTGATCCCTGAAGTGCCCCCGCATTTATATCATATTCTTTAGATGTACGACCATCGAGGACAACCTGGATTCTTCTCTTATTTAAGAAGGATTTAATTATTTCAAGTCCAATAATACAATAGGATTTTATTTTCATGAGAAGACCATCGTGCCATACCCTGTCAAAAGATATAGATATATCTAAGGCTACAGCCCCCTCCCTGCCTTATCCAGTGCACGGTACATACATTCAGAGAGTACAGTTAGGGTATCGACAGTAGAACGGGCTCAATGTCGTTCTGAAAGGAGGGTTTTAAGTGATCACAAATGGTTATATACTGGAAAAGGATACCATCGTTAATTGACGGTTTGGGCCTGAAGAGAATCTATGAGTCGATTTCCTGTGCATGCATCTTTATCCTGACAACCAACCATCCATAATTGTCAGAGAGCAAAAATAAGTTTAAAAAAAATATTTTGATATATCAGTGTGACATCATTATTTTAAACATAACAGAAATGCAACGCATTCAGCAATATATTTATAACGTTTAAAAAAAATCTCACTGACAGAAAAATTGTCACTGACGGACAGACGAGCGGACAAAATCGCTATTTCTATAAGACTACAATTATAGACCATACAATGCCAACTTCTAGTAAGTATCAAATTGTAGCAATTCTGGTACATATTAAATTATTTTTTTGACGCCAATATGTAGTAATGGCAAAGAAAACTCGTTTAAGATATTTAAAATAATTTCCAACGTTATTGATAATGTTGACCCATTAATTTTTTACCTCCTATGTTTGAGTCCATTTTTAAAAAAAACATAATGTAAATCACAAATCGATGACATAAAAGTTATACTTATTCTGTAAAAGTAGTGTTTTAAACTTTACTGGGAAGAAAGTTCTAATAGCTCAGTTGGTAAGTCCTCAGGCTGAGAACTCTTTGTTTCGGTTTCGAATTTTGGTCATGGCCTCCGTTTTATTTGTTAGGTAATTTATTATTTACTATTAATGCAATGTTTTTCTTTTTTAAAAATAGTTCAGATGTGTAACATTTCGAAATGAATTAAATTCTGCAATGGATTTATTAAAAGAATTTTACTGATAGAAAAATTGTGTCGGACTAACAGAAAAAAAATCTCTATTTATATAAGGTAGTGTTATCTTTCTTTCTATCTTCTTCTATTCTATCTATCTTCTTCTATCTATCTTCTATCTTTCTATCTTTTCTATTCTTATTCTATTCTATCTTCTTCTTCTATCTATTCTTTCTTCCTTCTATCTATTCTATCTATTCTTTTCTTCTTCTTCTATTCTATTCTATCTTCTATCTATTCTTCTTCTTCTATCTTCTTCTATCTATCTTCTATATAAATAAAATGAACTCATTTTTCCCCTCCGACTTTGACGTTTATAGGACTGCACCTGTATACATTTGGTGCAGCCGTATCATTCACAAACTGAATCACGACATCTGCCGTATGTTATAGGGTTATTACATATCCAGGATCTCGCTGATCAGAGTTTCCTATATTCTGTCTGGTGAGAGTCCATTGTAAAAATCGGTTACATTAAATGGAAGTAGTAAAGTAAACTCTCTCTAACAAATTCATCCTACCACCGCCACTCACTTGCACCGTTCCAGACCGTTCACAGGAGACATTTAAAACCGACCACCGGTTAGAATTTATCTAAAAACTGGACTGGACTGGACTTACGCTGAAACGAACCACGCTTACTTTTCCATTGGTTAGCATAAAACATAAACACAATTTATAAAGCATTTATTATAATAAAATTAGATTCAGACAGAACACAATCCGTTACCTGGAATTGAATTCAGGAGACATTTAAAACCGACCACCGGTTAGAATTTATCTAAAAACTGGACTGACCTTACGCTGAAACGAACCAGGCTTACTTTGCCATTGGTTAGGATAAAACATAAACACAATTTATAAAGCATTTATTATAATAAAATTAGATTCAAACAGAACACAATCCGTTACCTGGAATTGAATTCACAATTACATTACTTCGATTTCGTTATAACCCGCGTGGTTAGAGTTTAATGAAAACCTGAATTGACATTTACGTGAAACGCACCAAACTTACTTACACAAACACAACTTCCGTTTCGCTCTTTCCTTACGTGCTTTTTTTCTTTCTTTCTTTCTTTCTTTTTGTTCTTTTTCTTGGGGGCCGGTTTACGTTACTACACGTTAGCCATGGATCGGGCGATCGCTGGTCAGACGTCACGATAATACGACTTCTTTTTTTTATTATTTTTTACTTTTATTACAAAAGAAAAAAAAAACAATTAAACTGATTCATGTAAGTAAAAATAAGTAGCATTTATTGCCTTTGGTAATAATTATTTATTGCTTATTTGTTTTGTTTTTCACCTTTTTTCGACTAACCATTCTTAAATCTCACTATAAAATCGATTTTTCCAAGTACATTTTAGGTGGGGGGGCATTCAAACCTCCGAAGGGGGTTTGAATTACTGTACACATAGATTCGAGCCAAGATAAGTTACTTTTCTGCCAAACTGGATATATATATTTTTCGTGTTTTTATTCAATGTCATATTTATTCAGCTCGAAAACAATACAGTGTTTACCGATGTATTCGAAAATTCAAGATGGCGTCTCACACCCTATTTAACACCGTAAGTATAGAAAAAGGTGTTATAAATAAATAACTATACAATATACTATTAAAAACACGCCGAATATATGTCAACCTATGTCACATTAACATGTATTGAGCGAGTTTTTAACAGTATTTTATTAGGTTTTTTATTTATAACATCTTTGCCAAAACTTACCGTGTTAAACACAGAATCAGACTACATCTTGAATGTTCCAATACATCGGTAAACACTATATAGTTTTCGAGCTGAATAAACATGTTACATTGAATAAAAACACGAAAAATATATCAAGTTAGGTAGAAGAGTAACTTATCTTGCCTTTGATAACATTTCTTTGTTATATATTTGTTTTTTGACAACTTTTTCGAATCTATGTGTACAGTAATACAAACCCATAGTGAAAATACACGGAACATTATGGAGTTTTTTTTGGGGGGAGAATTAGCGATTTTGGAAAATTTCAGACGATTAGTTAAAACTCTAGCGATTATTTCCCTTTCGTTATAAACTTTTTTTTTTTAAATTTCTTTGTTTAATAAATACTTTGTGGGGTTTGTATTACTCTACACATAGATTCGAAAAAGTTGTCCAAAAAGAAATATATAACAAATAAATGTTATCAAAGGCAAGATAAGTTACTTTTCTACTAAACTGGATATATTTTTCGTGTTTTTATTCAATGTAACATGTTTATTCAGCTCGAAAACCATACAGTGTTTACCGATGCATTGGAACATTCAAGATGGCGTCTGATTCTCTCTTTAACACGGTAAGTGTGGGAAAAGATGTTATAAATTTTGTATAGTTTTTTTATTTATAACACCTTTTTCCATACTTACGGTGTTAAAGAGGGTGTGAGACGCCATCTTGAATTTTCGAATACATCGGTAAACACTGTATGGTTTTCGAGCTGAATAAATATGTTACATTGAATAAAAACACGAAAAATATATATATCCAGTTTGGCAGAAAAGTAACTTATCTTGCCTTTGATAACATTTATTTGTTATATATTTGTTTTTTTTTGACAACTTTTTCGAATCTATGTGTACAGTAATACAAACACTCATTTTGTGTTTTATATACATAAAGTGCAATTGTTGAATGTTACTGTTTTGATTATATTCGTTGGGGGGGGGCAATTAAAAAATTAAGAAAGATTAAAATGAAGCGAAATTTAAGTTTCCGTTCCATTTTTACAACAACCGTAAAACAGTGCATACTCAGCAAGTTTTATCGTAATTTGTAAGCATATTGAAACACTTAATCAACATTTTATTTATTTTTTTGCATAATTAATGATGGAAGTATTTTTCTGTTTATTTTCTTAACCTCTGTTAAAAAAAAAAAATAATTTGTACATTCTCTTGAAAAAAGGAATCAAACTTTTCTCTACTTTCACATGTGTTCCATTTTAACAAACTGAGCCACAGCAACGCGTGGCCGGGTACAGCTAGTTGTTTATAATATTATAAAGTAATTTATAATATTGTGTATAGATTTTCAGTATTTACTTCAATAGTGATTAATACGCGAGTGGAACTTAATAATAGTAGTATGAAAATATATTTATAACAATTAAATTAAACAGAGATGTCCATGCCTAACGATTCCTTTGTGTACCTTAATTGCCATAAATATATCTTTATACTATAAACAGATTAGTTGTTGATGTCAAATTCTTGGAGTCTACGTAAATGATTGTTTTTATATCATAAAATTTTATTTATATTTTTATGAAGTACGTCTTACACGTGTTATATTAAATAGAAGAAGCCCACCAAACAACTCACCAAAGACAAATATATGTTTCTCAAAAACCAGTTGGACTTTTTACTATTTAAGAATTTTATCTGATCAAATTCGTCTTATGGTTACGTGACTGGTTCTGAATAGAAACGCAATATTTCAGGATGATCATGCATCAATTCAAGCAGTTGTCACTGAATGGCATAAGGGCATCATCCGGTCATCACAATCAACAAATCTCAATATTATTGAACATTTATGCTCCATTAATCGGATTATTCGGACTACCGTTTTTATTTCATAACGTTTCGATCGATCTAATCCCCGACCTTATTGAGGTGCGTTTTATCAAACTAAGAAATCTTTATATGACACTCGGATATCAATACGGGATTTCAAACGGAATCTTTTATTTTATCAAAACGTCCGAAGCACAATGGATAAAAGTGCTAAGTTATAATCAGTTCTAAGTGACGGTTTACTGGAAGTTGAAGATCCAATCTTAAGTACGAACGATACTAAGAATACAATTATGAGTTACTTTAGACTATTACCGGGACTTGAGCAACTAATGTCGCTGGGTTAAATAAAGGATTCCGTTCGAAATTCTGTACAAATTCGCAAGTTCGACATAAATCTATAAAATGAGAACAGTAATTCGAATAATCCAAATAATACAAATTTCAGTAAATTTCAGCATCATCACTTTCAGAACTGAAAACTGTTTTAGCTGAATAATAAACAAACGAAATGAATAATAAACAAACGAAATGAATAATAAACAAACGAAATGAACAAACATAATAATGAACAAACATAATAATGAACAAACATAATAATAAACAAACGAAATGCACTGTAGCAGAAGCAGCAATAACTAAAATGAGGGGAAAAAGAGCTTATCTCGGGTATGTCTGTTGTGTCACCAGTTGGGGGGAAAAAGAGAATTCCAAGATGGCGTCCGGGGGGTTTTATTAGCATTTACCCCATGCAACTCTCGGAAAATCACGTTTCTGTCTCATGTGATTATGCAAATGGATAATTCCCGGCCACTATAAAAGCAGGAGGCCAGAGACGAGTCGGCAGTGTCCTGCAAACTGTGTGTGTGGGTGTTTCTGGCGATTGGAGTGTGTTTTCTTTTACCACGGTTATCACGGACAGGAATTCCCTCTCTTCTGGAGGTGGGCGATATTGACTATTTTGAAGTTGTACTGTTGCTGACAGAACATTTATTTATTTATTTTTTTTTGCCTACTATATTTTTGTTTCAAGCTATTTCGGCCCGAATATGGCGAAGGTGCGGATAAGCAGTGATATTATCAAGCCGTTCTCTGGCGAGGGAGACGTTGTAGCGTGGCTGAAAAAAGTGAGACTTGTCGCACAACTTCAGCAGGTGGATGACGTAGCGAGTCTGCTACCTTTATACCTGGAAGGCGATGCGCTGGCCCTCTACATGGAAATGGAGGAGGACGATCAAAAGAAAATAGACCAGATTGAGGCTCGATTAAAGGAGGCATTTACTGATGACGCGTTTGCAGCATATAGAAAAATAACTATGGTTAGATGGGCTGGTGAACGTGTGGATGTGTACGCCAACAAAATCAGGCAGTTGGTTGGATTGGCCGGATTCACAGGAGAAAGCTCAGAGAGACTCACAAAATTAATTTTTGTCACTGGATTCCCTGACACCATCTCAATTGCTCTTCAACAGGTGCCGAACATCAAAGCCCTGACCATGGGGGAGCTAATGTCGAGAGCGAGAATTTTGACGACGACTGGCGAACAAAATCAGGATGTGGTTGCGGCCACACGCTCACCCAACAACAGGGCCCAGAATAATCCTGTTAACGTGACCTGTTTCAAATGCAATGTTAAAGGCCACCTTGCAAGGGACTGTCGAAAACGTGGAACACGGTGTTACCGTTGCGGTGAGAGTGGACACTGGGCTCGGAACTGCTCGGGAAACGAGCAAGGGGAGGACGCATAAGCGCCAGTCTCCTTCCCAACCAAGATGTGAACACGACGCTCCCGGTGATAAGCATCCATGTTGACGGGACGCGATGTTTGGCGCTTATTGATACAGGATGCTCCAGGACAATTTTACATGCAGACCGGTGCCGGTCTTGGAGAAAAACAAACGTAAATGTCAACACAATTGGTGGAATGTCCCATGCGTGCTGCGGTGTTGGAACGGTCTCTGTATCCACTGATGAAGGTGTGTCTGCCAGAGTCGATGTGTTGGTGGTGCATGGAAAGCCACTGGGATTTGACTTGCTTCTAGGGATCGACGCCATAAAAGCTCTAGGAGGTGTCGTTGTCAAGCCTACAGGATCAGTGCGGCTGGGCGCCAGGAAAAGTATTAAATGCGCAGCCATTTCTATCGATGAACCAGATTTCACTGCTACCTTTGACCATCAAAACCGAACGTGGACCGCATCGTGGAAATGGTCTGTGGACCACCCCCCTGAAAGGCTGCATAATCGAGTGTCAGAGTACCCAGTGCCAGCAGAAATTCGTGAAGAATACACGCAGGAGCTCCACACCTGGATAGATAACGGTTGGCTCGTGCCATACCCAGAGGATAAATTGGGACCCCCAAAGGTCTAATTCCCCTGATGGCTGTGATACAGCAGAACAAAGCCAAAGTGCGCCCGGTAATGGACTACCGGGAGCTAAATCATTACGTAGACGCATTTACGGCCAACGCAGATGTTTGTGCGGCTAAGCTGCGTGAGTGGAGACAAAAAGGTGCTAACGTGTCTCTACTGGACCTCAGAAGAGCATACCTACAAGTCCGGGTCCATGAGACACTGTGGCCATACCAGACTGTGGAAATCGATGGGAAAAAATACTGTCTGACCCGTCTGGGGTTTGGTTTGAATGTGGCTCCCTTGATAATGAGAGCAATTGTCAGCGAAGTACTATCTCAGGAAGAAGTTATAAGCCGCGCAGCATCTGCTTACATTGATGACATTTTTGTCAATGAAGACGTGGTGCCCGCGACCCGTGTGAGAGAACACCTCGCGCAGTTCGGGTTGGAGTGCAAGAACCCGGAGCAGTTGAAGGACGGTGCACGGGTGCTGGGATTGGCAGTCAGGATGGAACGCAATGAACTGCGGTGGAAGCGAGGAAATGCAATTCCGGAGGCTCCCAGTATTGTTACGCGACGAACAATCTTTTCCCTGTGTGGTCGACTTGTCGGGCACTTTCCGGTGTGCGGTTGGCTTCGTGTGGCTTGCGGAATACTCAGAAGGAGAGTAAGTTCGGTAACGAAGGGCTGGGATGATGAAGCAAGGGACGCCGTACTACATCGTATGATGTTCGAAACCTTAAAATCTGCACAGCAGAACGATCCGGCACAGGGAAATTGGTGTGTGGACGGCGAAGAGCTGAATGTATGGGTCGATGCTAGCTCCCTAGCAATTGGGGCAGCCTTGGAGATGTGTGAAACTGTGCTGGAAGATGCATGTTGGCTGCGACCTGAAGATGACTCTCAACATATCAACTTGGCTGAACTGGATGCCGTATTGAAAGGCATCAATTTGGCTCTCCAGTGGCAGAGCAAAGTGCTACACATAAAGACAGATTCTGTTTGCGTATACCATTGGATCTCGGACACGCTAACTGGAAAGGCGCGAGTACGCACCAAAGCAGCAAGCGAGATGCTTATTAGGAGGCGATTAAGCACTCTTAAGGAGCTCGTGAAAGAGTACGGGCTGACAGTGGATGTGACGCTGGTTCCATCAGCACGAAACATTGCTGACCGACTGACACGAGTGCCACAGCGGTGGTTTGAGGCAATGAAAAAGAAAAACGGTCTTGACCCAGTGATAGGCGCGGTCCACACAGACGAGCTGGATGAGAGTCAAATCATGGCTATTCACAAAGATAGTGGACATCCGGGGGTGCGACGCACTACCTACTTTGTCAGGAGAAAATGTCCAACCACGACAAAAGCAACTGTCAGAACGGTCATACAGAAATGCGAGGAATGTCAGTCCATTGACCCAGCGCCAGTCAGGTGGGAAAAGGGAAAGCTGGAAGTTAACGAGAATTGGCAGAGAATTGGAATGGATATCACGCATTATGGCACCTTCCATTTTTTAACTTTAACAGACTGTGGTTCATCGCGTTTCTCCATTTGGAGGAAATTGGCAAGGCAGGACTCGGCAAGCGTGATTCATCAGTTGGAAGCAGTGTTCCTCGAGCGTGGCGCGCCGCATGAACTCCTTTTAGACAATGACACAGCTTTCTGCAGCAATATGTTCCAAGCATTTGCATATAAATGGGGAGTTCACTTGCGATTCCGTTGTGCATACGCTCCAGCCGGGAATGGCATAGCGGAGCGATGTCATCGTACAGTGAAACGAATAGCGGCTAGAATGTGTTGTCCCATACAGGAGGCTGTCTACTGGTATAACATCACACCAAGAGACGACACATCTCCCTCCACTGCGCCTGCCAACAGGATTTATCAATACGAAGTTCGAGTAAAGGAGACCAATCTCGCAACTGCGTCCCCAGGTCCCAAGAACAGCTTTTACCAGGTTGGAGATCGCGTATGGGTCAGAAGACCGCAAAATCGATGTACCACGAGGTTCGGCAAGGGTGAGGTGACCAAGGTGATCAGCCCTCAGTCGATTTTGGTGGACGGTGTGCCTCGTCACGTGAAGGATTTGCGCCCTCGCCATTATGTTGTTACATCGGAGGAAGAGGGAGACTCAGACAGTATGATGTCTTCTGAAAAGACAGAGAGTATGATGCAGGACGACGAAGAGGATTTTGAGCCATATAATGTACATACTGAAGAAGCGGAGGAAGGACCACCCGTCTTGCCTCTACGAAGGAGTACCCGACAGAAACGAATACTGCCCCCCTGCCCTGATTGTGAAACACCGCCTATGGAGCAGACTGGTGGCAATAATGGCGATGAGGAGGATGGCAGGGAGGAAGTGCTGCCTCCGGTTCTTCGGAGAAGAACCAGACAGAGACGACTGCCCCCCTGCCCCATTTGTGATCATGAGATCAGGGGGGGAGTGTAGCAGAAGCAGCAATAACTAAAATGAGGGGAAAAAGAGCTTACCTCGGGTATGTCTGTTGTGTCACCAGTTGGGGGGAAAAAGAGAATTCCAAGATGGCGTCCGGGGGGTTTTATTAGCATTTACCCCATGCAACTCTCGGAAAATCACGTTTCTGTCTCATGTGATTATGCAAATGGATAATTCCCGGCCACTATAAAAGCAGGAGGCCAGAGACGAGTCGGCAGTGTCCTGCAAACTGTGTGTGTGGGTGTTTCTGGCGATTGGAGTGTGTCTTCTTTTACCACGGTTATCACGGACAGGAATTCCCTCTCTTCTGGAGGTGGGCGATATTGACTATTTTGAAGTTGTACTGTTGCTGACAGAACATTTATTTTATTTTTTTTTTTGCCTACTACATTTTTGTTTCATAATGATGAACAAACATAATAATGAACAAACATAATGATGAACAAACATAATGATGAACAAACATAATGATGAACAAACATAATGATGAACAAACATAATAATGAACAAACATAATGATGAACAAACATAATGATGAACAAACATAATGATGAACAAACATAATAATGAACAAACATAATGATGAACAAACATAATAATGAACAAACATAATGATGAACAAACATAATAATGAACAAACATAATGATGAACAAACATAATGATGAACAAACATAATGATGAACAAACATAATAATGAACAAACATAATGATGAACAAACATAATGATGAACAAACATAATAATGAACAAACATAATGATGAACAAACATAATGATGAACAAACATAATGATGAACAAACATAATAATGAACAAACATAATGATGAACAAACATAATGATGAACAAACATAATAATGAACAAACATAATAATGAACAAACATAATGATGAACAAACATAATGATGAACAAACATAATGATGAACAAACATAATGATGAACAAACATAATAATGAACAAACATAATGATGAACAAACATAATGATGAACAAACATAATGATGAACAAACATAATGATGAACAAACATAATGATGAACAAACATAATGATGAACAAACATAATAATGAACAAACATAATGATGAACAAACATAATAATGAACAAACATAATGATGAACAAACATAATGATGAACAAACATAATGATGAACAAACATAATAATGAACAAACATAATGATGAACAAACATAATGATGAACAAACATAATGATGAACAAACATAATAATAAACAAACATAATAATGAACAAACATAATAATGAACAAACATAATAATAAACAAACATAATAATGAACAAACATAATAATGAACAAACATAATAATAAACAAACATAATAATGAACAAACATAATAATGAACAAACATAATAATGAACAAACATAATAATAAACAAACATAATAATGAACAAACATAATAATGAACAAACATAATAATAAACAAACATAATAATAAACAAACATAATAATGAACAAACATAATAATAAACAAACATAATAATGAACAAACATAATAATGAACAAACATAATAATAAACAAACATAATAATAAACAAACATAATAATGAACAAACATAATAATGAACAAACATAATAATAAACAAACATAATAATGAACAAACATAATAATAAACAAACATAATAATGAACAAACATAATAATGAACAAACATAATAATAAACAAACATAATAATAAACAAACATAATAATAAACAAACATAATAATAAACAAACATAATAATAAACAAACATAATAATGAACAAACATAATAATGAACAAACATAATAATGAACAAACATAATAATGAACAAACATAATAATGAACAAACATAATAATAAACAAACATAATAATAAACAAACATAATAATAAACAAACATAATAATGAACAAACATAATAATAAACAAACATAATAATAAACAAACATAATAATGAACAAACATAATAATGAACAAACATAATAATAAACAAACATAATAATGAACAAACATAATAATGAACAAACATAATAATGAACAAACATAATAATGAACAAACATAATAATAAACAAACATAATAATAAACAAACATAATAATGAACAAACATAATAATGAACAAACATAATAATAAACAAACAATAATAAACAAACATTCACTTCAAAAACATCAAACTTTGTACGGGTTTATGCCTCGTCGAATTTAAACTATAATTACACTCATAATCCCCGGTGACTTTAGATTATAGGAACATTAGATTATAGGAACATTAGATCCTTAGCTTCTGTTTATAACAGTTGTAATTGAAACACAAATGGTTGATCAGATTAAATACGAAATTCGATGAAGGCGATTGGAAAAAAATTCTTTTTAGCAACACAACGATTATGTTCCGTATCTTGCTAACAAAACAGAGTTATACATCTGTCTCTTGTTAAAAAAAAACTGTGGAACACAATCATTTAATGGTTGAGATATATTTCTTAATTTGTAAATAGGAAATGATTAACGCTATAGGTTCAGTAATAAAAACCTCGCATCATTTTGGCGACTGTAAATATGCGGTTGAGATAAACGCAACTTTGCGGTGTTGTCTCATCTTGAATGGTTGTCGACGATGCATAAAGTTGTTACACTGTTCCTTTTGACGCGGATTTTTTTCTGTGCATTTTCAACTTGCATCCCATCTGCAACTGTTTAAGCTTTTTTGTTGTTATCAAAGTCATGTAAAACATCCCGAGATAATCAATGCGAACATCAGCATCATGCTGCCATTTTATAATGTAAGTTGTAAGAACGAACTAAACGGCCTTTGAAATGAGGATAATAGCATTGGAAAACACTTTGTTATTTTGGCTAGGGTTAGGGTTAGGGATGCGGGTTAAGGTTAGGGTTAGGGATGCGGGTTAGGGTTAGGGTCAGGGATGCGGGTTAGGGTTAGGGATGCGATGTTTAGGTGGATTGTGAAGAAAAGACAGGATTTGACGAAAAAGGGAAGAAAGAAAATGAAAATGGGAATGTGAAAATGAAGGACAAGGAAGAATGGCGATGCCGCATATTTACTTATTCAAACAACTTCCTGTTTTGAAAGTCATCAATCGGGTTAGTTGATATGCTGCCAATAGTGGCTTTGTACCTTTTCCAATAGTATTTGTTGAGTAAATGACCACACGTTGATTAAAACTCGCATTGCTTATTATTATTATTATTATTATTATTATTATTATTATTATTATTATTATTATTTCATAATTTCTGAGAATATCCTTTAAACGTCACCCTTTTTATTTTTGATTAAAAATTCTATTTTTACTAACGGCTGATTGACTTTCTTTTGATCATTTATAATTTGAGATGAAATCAATTGATTGTATAAATCCGTTGCCATGACAACGTCTGCCATTAGATTCATCACATAATTTACTAAAACAAAAGCAACTTTTTGAAACCTTTTTGCGTGAGACGAAAGCATAAATGTTCTTATCACTAAACAGTAATGATCGAAATACAAAATTGCCCGGATATCGTATTTCCCTGTCTGCCATTTTCCGAGACTGGAATACCATTTCTTCGACCGGAAGATATACTGACAATCATCACGTATCTATATCCAAAATAAAATAAATAAATAAATAATAAAAAAAAAATAAATAAAAACGAAGAAAGTAAAAAAAAAAAAAAAAATGAAAAAACATAAAACGATACGCGTCTTTTTCTTTTTGATTAAAAAATCCAAACAAATCTTCTTAATACGTGTGGATCCCAAAAAAAAAAAGAAAAAAAAAGAAAATTCTTATTTGGACAATATGCATGCGTCGACAATATAATACAAAATAAATGCCTGGTTAACAGAATGTACACTAAAAACTTCCTATCTATACCAAAATGAATGAATAGAAATAAAAACAAAGAAAAGTAAAATAAATGTAAACAAACAAAAAACAAACAAAAAAAAACGATTAATATGTTTTTTTTTAAATATTTTCCACAGATATTTTTAACAGACGTGCTGTCCACACATCGTTTTGTTCTATTGTGTGACCAGATTGTTGATAGACAACGGCCAGATAAGAACGGGATCAATTATTATGCGAACTGATCATGAATAAACTCCAATCGAAGAATACGAATATTGCGCATTCATACTTTATTGAGAGAGCTATCATGTGATTAGAAAACCTGAATACTCACAAAAAACGGTATTTTATTTGTTACGTGCATAGTATGAAACGCGTCATCAAACAGGTGAGAGGTAAGATGATTGAGAGGTCAATAACAACAAGGTCTGACAACCTGGCTGTGCAGAGTTCGAATCCAGTGCATTCCACAGAAACACTTTCACTTTGGGATGTTGGCAACTTTTTCGTGGTCTTTCTCGTTAATAGCGGATGTCTTTTTAGAAAGAATTCCAACTGGAAAGATATAGAGGAAACCAATGCCAATAATTGAATGGTGCTCATCATCAGCATCATCATCAATAACAACAACGTCAGCAAAAATGCATTAAAGAAGCCTAATTTTAAACCTGGTGAACAGAATATACATTTCCCTATTCAAACTATTATACAATATAAAAATAATACATACAAAGTAGATTGTATGTATGTATGTATGTATCCCCACAGCATTCATCCTAGGCGGATTGAACCGACTTTCCCCAAGTAAGAAGTGTCAAGGGAAGTGGCAAAGTAGAAGTGTCAAGTGTTAAATTCACAAGTGACCCCAAGTCGCGTATATATATCCCCATCAAGGTAAACGTTAGGTTTCTTTTTTTTTTTACACAGTGATCACCACTTATCAAGGCCCGGAAGCCACTCAGGGATAAGGGTTATTGCAAGTACATTACGTTAGTGTGGAGATTTGATGAAGTGTTTACTTAAGGGGGCGGTTCATTAGGAATTTGTTAACGTTGGGCTTGAAGACATCCAAGTTGTAGTCCGGTGGGAAGCAGGCAGACGGAACAGAGTTCCACAGGCGTGCAGTTCTAAGAAAGAAGCTTTGTTCATGGAATCCGCGTTTTGATTTAGGCACATATATAGAGTGGGGGAAATTTTTCACAGTGGATTCAGCTAGACGGGTGTTTTTCGTGAAAGATTGGCGAAGGGGGGCCAGAGATTGGAGTTCAGACGAGCACCTGCCATGGAAATAACGATAAAACAAAGATAGGCTCGCAACGTCTCTTCTGTGGGAGAGAGGTTGCAGGGTAGAGAAAAGGGCATCCCCCACTAAGCCACGAAGTCTATTTTGTACTCTGTTAAGGCAGGATAGGCTGTTTTTAGCAGCTCCTTCCCAGATATGGCAACAGTATTTTTGTAGTTTGTGCAGGGAGGTTTAACAGGTTTTTGTAGTTCGTGCAGAGAGGTGTCGACACCCACCTACATATAGCGCCTGGTATTCCCAAATAGTTACCCATCTGGTATTGAGCCGGCTTAACGTTGCTTAACGTCGGTGATCTAATGAGAACCGGTATGTCCACTTGATTATGCTGTAATAGGTGCATTGTGGTTTCAAAATATAATTTGCATATGAGAGAAGTAGCTGCAATAAGAAGAATGAATCGTTAAGGAGAATGAGTCGAATGTTGGACAACGAAGAGAAAACGTCAAAGTTAAGATGGATTGCAACAGTTACTCTCGTGGGAATGTCGTCGGTTTCTTTCTTCTTTTTTTTTTAGACTGCAAGTTATTCTGACAAGAAAAGTAAAGTTGATGAGACCATGTTGATGGTCGTCATGTAATGAAGCAATTTTTATTATAAAGCGAGAGTCGAATTTTTTTTACATTTGGCTTCGGCATGTTTTGGAGAATTGTTTATAAAATTCGAGAGTAGAAAGTTTAAAACAATTGTCGTCATCGTCGTATAATGAGGAATTTGAAGTAAAGATTCGAAAACCAGACTTTTTCAAAAATGCCGTCATTTTATTAGGAATATTACGATTCAAGTTCGATGTTTCGTTTTAAAGTCAACAAGAATATGAAAATGTTGTTGTGTTTGGTCGTTAATAGAGGGCTACTTGTGTCTGACCGTGTATATCGAGGGTTAGTTTAGTCTGGTTCTGTATCGAAGGCTGCTGAAAGTAAACGCAAGGCTCACTTTCTACTCTTAAAGTTGTATCCCTGTCTGTTTATTTGTTTGCTTGTTTTTTTTGTTCACAATATATATATATATATATATATATATATATATATATATATATATTCAAGCAAACATTATTAAATGCAACGGAAATTGGTTTATGATTTTTTTTCCCATTTTCTGTATAATCTTTTTTTATATCAACATCGAAACTATTGATGAGGGTTCCATAATTATCACTGTCACGAGCGCTTTCGATTCGTCCACGAATCATCTTTTTTTTTTTTTTTTTTTTTTTACACAGTAATCACCACTTATCAAGGCCCGGAAGCCACTCAGGGATAAGGGTTATTGCAAGTACATTACGTTAGTGAGGAGATTTGCTGAAATGTTTACTTAAGGGGGCGGTTCATTAGGAATTTGTTAACATTGGACTTGAAGACATCCAAGTTGTAGTCCGGAGGGAAGCAGGCAGACGGAACAGAGTGTGTTTAGGAAGGAACGAAAATGGAAATTAAAAAGTGAAATATAACATACACATTAACCTGCGTTAGCTGATAGAAAATTAAAATATATAAATTCGACGAGAAGTCCATTAAAATATAGGTCGATTAAAAATTCGAGTAATAAAATCAGTAAGTTCGTGTGCACTATTGGCAAAGTCCGTCCATTACGTGCTACGCAAGACAGTTTTATATATTGCTTCTTTTCTCGAATGCAATATTATTTATAGTAATAATTGATGTATGACGCTTCAAGATATTTTAATTTATTAATATTATTTTCACGTTTTGTAATTTTTGTGTTGTCGCAAGGATTTTTCTAAGATTGGAAGGGAGACAGTTGTTTTCTTTTATTAAATGTTGATATATAGCACTAGTATGATTTAAATCATGGTGATTCGTTGTATGCCCAACGTATATATTAATCTTATATTTATTTTCGGAGTTATATTCTCCCAAAGAGCATTTGAATTTATACACTACAGTGGTTTGTTGATGGGTTGTGTCCAACCACGAGGTTTTGTGTCCTCAACTTCTTGTAGTAAATAATAAATTTAATTTTAGAGTTGTTGTCAATAGGCGTCAAATATATACGAACGATATTTCAATTGCATTTTCTTCAATTCTGAATTTAGGTGTTATTTGATTTTGGTGAAATATATTAATGGCGTTTGCATTACGGTGCTGGCTAATATTATTAGGGTTTTCAAGGGATTGTAGCATTCGTTTTATTTTTTCATCAACAATGTAATTAGGAAAGTGATTGTTGATGAGTACTTGTTTAATTTTTTTTATTTCAATGAGTATTGCCTTTTGTCGATGATATCATTTTAGCGCGATTTAATTGCTTTTTAATTATGGCTATTTTGTACTTTTGTGAGCATTCCCTATTAAAGTTCAGGACGCTGAAATTTATGCTCGTTGTTTCTTTTATAAACAGAATGGTTGAACGTATTATTAGACGTATCATAAAGGACGTCAAGAAATGAAATTTTATTATTCGACTTTACTGTGAACTCAAGGGTTAAGTTTTTTTTGTTGTTTTTTTAAAAGGTCCTGTAGTTGGTATATCCGTTCATTATTTTCCGCTAAAATAAGAATGTCGTCTATGTAGCGTACATCTATAAGAGGTATATTATTTTGGAATATTTTGTTCTCTAAACCAGCCATGTAAAATTCACTTAGGGTCTGTCCGACGACTGATCCCCCTGCCACTCCATCTATTTGGGGTTACCGTTGGGGGTCATAGAAGGGTACTTGTGTAGTATAGATTAATAGTAATTTTTAAATATTTTTTTTAAAATTAATTTTAAGTGGGGAGGGAGTGACGGATTATTATAAATGTTGTTGATAATTATATCAATTGTTTCTATTACAGGTACATTAGTGAATAAACTTTCTACGTTGAGAGAAGCAATTATCTTGTTTCCGGTTGCATCGATTTAAGTATTTGCATTACTTTGTGTGTGAACGTTAACACTATATTTGCTTGGAATTACGGGCTAATAAGTTCGTTAAATGTTTTTTAAGAAAATAGATGGGAGTAGGAATTTGGGATATAATAGGTCGGAAAGGAGGATTAGATTTGTGTATCTTGACTGTGCCATATAGGTAACCAGGTTTATAGTCTCCAATTGTTTTAGGGAGTTTTAGGGAGTTACCAATTTGTGCGTTATTTGCTGTAATTAGTTTGCTAACTTGCGTTTTTGGTGCATTTGTAGGGTTTTTACTATTTTTTAAAGCATTCGTATGATCATTAAGAATGTTTTTTTAAGTTTTTTATTATAATCAGATTTGTTAATGGTGACAAAGATGTTAGATTTATCAACTTTTTATAACTATATTAGGATGGTTACGTAGTTCTTTAGCAGCATTTTCTAAATCAGTAGTTAGTATTGAGTTGTATTGCTTTTTATAAAATCGAGTTTTATGGCCTCCGCTTTTAGAATATCACGTAATCCAGGATGAGTGGTAATTTTGTTTTATTTTTCTAGGTTAGTAATGCGTTCATAGAATAATTCTATCTCGGCTTTTTTGTTTTGATGGTTAAATTGTTGGATTAGATGGCAGTTGGGTCCAAGATTTAGGAAGTCTTTTTGTGGGTCTCTAAGGTCGTAATCAGAAAGATTAATATAAAATAGTGTTATTAGATAATATGATAGATCCATGGTAAAGAGAGTTTAATCTTTTTTTTTTTTTTTTTGACGGTCAGTCAATTCGAGTGTTTGTAATTACAGGTGATGTCAATAAGTCGCTGTTGGGATTTAGTGCATTGGTTATTGGTAATGCGGTGCTTCAGTTTTTTCTTCAGTTCATGTAGTTCATTTGTATGTTTAAGAATTAATTCTTGGGCGTTGATTTGCCTTTTTACTATATCAAATCTTAAATTACATGCTCTAGTTTCCCTATTGAGCTGCTCGATCATGTAATTTGAAATTGGTATATATAAGCAGCATTTTTTTATTCAAGCAAACATTATTAAATGCAACGGAGATACTTTGCTTTATGATTCTTTTTTTTTTTTCGATTTTCTGTATAAATCGAAAATATTAATGAAGGTTCCATAATTATAGCTTGTTTTTCCAACATACGATTTTCGCTTTTAAGAAATGATTATTTTTTTCAAAATATTGCATTTTCTGTTTGGTCAAATCCCCATTCAGATAATTCCCACCACAGGTCAATCGTTTGCATACATCTATGCACGTTAAATTTGAACAATGATGACTCGTTTAGAGATCCTATTTTGCTCACTAGTCTCTCCTGACACGGGGTGCTAAAAAGTGTCTTTAATATAATAGATCCTGCACTGTCTGCCAAGCACAGCCGCTGTCCAATAACCGTATTATTATATCATTGTGCTTTTTTTTTTTTTTTACAAATACGTCAACGGAATGTCCACCAATACAAATCACAACCTTTATTCTACTCCAAAATAAATACCCTTAACTGACCGGACAAGCAGAAAAAAATCACACCCCTGCACTGAAGAAGTCAAAAATACAAAAAAAAAAAAAAAAATTCAATTCTAATAGTTTCTTCTATCTAAACCGCTTGCTTGTAAAATTCTTTGTTTCTCAGTTTGTAAGAGCATGAAGACATTTAAATATAATGTAAACAAACATCTCGCTGCACAACTCCTCATTTAGAATTCCCATATAAATCTGGGGTATAATTCACCGTAGCACGTTACGTCTGAGTGACACCATGCCTGGTTTAGGGTGAATAAAAATTGAAAGAAAAATACAACTTAAACACTATCTAATAACCGACTGATACTATAAGAGTATCTCATGTAGATTTTTGGACTCATTAACCTTCTCAACGAGTGATTGCCATGATTAGTAAAACACTACCTGAGAGGTCTTTGTTTAAGCCTCCCCTGCTTAATATTCACAAGAAACGTAAATGTGAACGAATACATTGAAGACATTGCCAAGCTTGCTGCAAAGAAGATAGGCTTCCTCTATCATGCTAGAAAATAACTCACACCTGACAGTATTCTATATCTCTGCAAATCTACCATTCACCAATGCATGGTGCATCTATCACTAGTCCCTCAATCTTAGAAAGGTCCAAAAAGATTCCTCAACATCCCGCATTATCAGCAAAACTCCAATCCCTGTTCCATCGCCGAAATATTGGGTTCCTGTGCATATCTTATCAATATTTTAATGGGATGTTCCTTTTCGAACTTGTGGCGCTTGTGCGTCCTCGACATTAATACCCTCGACTAACTCAACAAGCAGCAAAATTCCACCCCTACACTGTAGAGATCCCCAGATGCCGGAAAGCCTTCTATTGTAATAGTTTCTTCTCTGGAACTGATAGACTTTGGAATTGCCTCCCAGTTTCCTGCTTCCCTGACTGTACTGACATGCAAAATTTCAAGTGTAATGTAAACATATGTCTCGCTGCTCAACTCCCTACATAGTATCCCCAAGATATGTTCCCAAATAGTATCCCGTTATGTTCCAAGTAGCACTGTGCCTTTTTTTTAATGAATAAAAGAAAAAAAAACATCGCATTATTGAGATTAACAGAATAGTAGACTTACAAGAAAAAATGGAAAGAATTGTAACCAACGAGAATATTTAATGGATCATTGGCGTTTCTTCTTATGAAAATGAGGCGCCATTTTATCCTGTGTCGTTTTCAATATTATAAGCGACTTCCTTAAAAAATGTGAAAGTAGGTGGATGGAGAATAACAAGAGTGAGAGTGGAGAAGAGGACGATGAGAGAAAGGAGGAGGAGAAAAAAGGAGAAAGACAACAAAGCTAATAAAGTGAAAGAGGGAAAAAAGAGGAAAAGAAGGCGAATGAGGTTGAGGAGAAAAATGCAAGGGGAGGGAGAAGAAAAATAGAAAGAGAAAGAAGAATAAATAGCGGGACGAAGTAGACAAAAAAGGAGGAAAACAGAAAGAAAATGGAGAGAAAAAAAGCGGAAGTAGAGAGAATAAACAAAGAGGAGAAAAAAGTGAAATAGAAAATAAAAAAGAATTAAAACGCTATAGTAGCAGCAGCAGCAGCAGATGATGATGATGATGATGATGATGATGATGATGATGATGATGATAAAAACGAACAAAAAAAAAAGAATGGATTGTCACTTTACTTATTAGCTGGATGCTCAGCGTTTTTCGGTCATATAATAAGCTTAAACATGATATTTAAATTTATTCAGATTCCGTATGTGTTATTATAGAATCAATCCCCTATTGGTTATTATTAGGGTTATGACAAGAGAATATTCTTATCATTGTTTTGATTCTCGGGTATATACCCCACACAGACACAGTTAATCAATCGAGAACCACACCACTCTATCTAAAAACATATAAAATATTAACTGATATATACTCAAGAGTCAAAATAATGAAAAGAATATTCTTTTGTCATAGCAGCAATTATTATATATTATAATTATCATATATTGCGAGGAATAATTTGCACTGTGGATCAACTTGAAAAAAAAAATAATAACGATAATGTAGTTCATTAAATTCCATTTGTGTTTATTTACAATATCACGTGAACTGATATTTGAGCTTGACGATGATTAATATTTAGTTTTAAAATATGAAAACAAAGAAATGATTTGCAGCGATTTTAAATGGTGCTTTTTCTTTTATCGTAAATTGAATTCATTAATAAAGAAAAAATAAAATAAAATGGTGAGGCAAATCCGGGCTTGAACACGGGATAATTCGAAGTCGAATGTCTCATACCACTAAGCTATGTTTCCAGATGTCAACGATTCTGTTTTTTATTTCTAAGAAGGAATAATTTGTGGAGATGTTATTATCTTCCTTGTCGGTGCAACCTAAAATATTCCCCTGTAAAAATTCTTTTTTATCTATAATTTTATGGATCGGATTTTTTCGATTTTCGATACCTTTCGGACGAATTTATGTATAAAAGATATCTAAGAACACTGCCAGACATATAAATTACCTTTGTGTAAAATGTGCAAAAGATAGTCTCAGCCGTTTCAGAACCTATAAGAAATTAACTCTCTCACACACACAAAGAAATTTTTATATATAATACTAAATATAGAGATATTATCGTAATCAAGTTATATCATGTCTACCGCTTATTCGTTTATACGATGGTAAATGAAATAAAATTACAATAAGCTATGCAGGTTGTCAGTTTCATGTCGTGTTTTAAAAACCACAACGCGTTGGCCCGTGTGAATTGCATCTACAGCATGACGTCATGTTGTATGGAGAACCATGCTTGCATTATTCAAGATATGCACTAGTGAAGATTGAGCGTCATTTTGCCAGAACGCATACTCCAAATTGCTCTGCGTGGAATATTTCATCTGTTTGAGTTAATAGAAAACAAACAACAAAAAATGGTATTCAGAGCAACCAGGGAATTAAACTGACCTGACATTTTAGGGCCAGCCATGTCAGATGGCCAACGAAGCGAAAACAAAATTGGCTTAGCAATAACTTCACTTAAAAATAGGATGCGAATTGTGCGATAACTAACACACAGCTTCAACTTATATATATATATATATATATATATATATATATATATATATAAATCGTGCATTAGTTTTTATTTATAACAAGAGATAAGGACCGATGTTTTTAACCTTATCCCACTTTTTCTTATTGAAACAAAAGACTTTAGTCTGAAGATAAAATTTCTTAATTTGATATTCTTCATCTTTTCACAACTTTTATCTTTGGTTGTCAGTTTATGCGGAATTTTCCAGCAAAGAATTCAGAAAAGTTTAAAAAAAGAATTGCTATGTAAAAAAAAAAGAAAAAAAATCCCATAAATAAATGATATTTTTTTTGTTAGAATTTTTTTTTTGACTTCTATTGATACGATTTGTCCTGTGTTTATCTTTTTATCATTTATTGTAAAACTGCTAAGGCTGAATCAAAAAGTTTGGGTTCCAATTCGAGTTATGAAAAGCTCCTCCCCCTAAACATCTGACAATTCTGATTTTCTTTTACAAGGAAGTCACAACTTATCAAGGCCCGGAAGCCACTCGGGGATAAGGGTTATTGCGTATACAGTAATCAATTGGATAGTATCTTAGTAATCGTTAGTATTGGAGATTTGATGGTGTGTCTTACTTAAGGGGACGGTTCATAAGGAATTTGTTTATGTTGGACTTGAAAACATCTAGGTTGTATTCAGGTGGGAAACAGGCAACGATAGAGAGTTCCACAGGCGTGCACTTCTAAGAAAGAAGATTTGTTCATGGAATCTACGTTTTGGTTTTGGCACAGATAAAGAATGGGGGAAATTTTTGATAATGGTTTCAGCTAGACGGATGTTTATCGTGAAAGATTGGCGAGGGGGGACCAGAGATTGGAGCTCAGACGAGCACTTGTCATGGAAGTAACGATCAAACAAAGACAGGCTCACAACATCTCTCCTGTGGGAGAGAGACTGCAGAGAAGAGAAAAGGGCATCTCCACTAAGCCACGAAGCTTATTTTGTACTCTGTCAAGGCAGGATAGGTTGTTTTTAGCAGCTCCTGCTCAGATGTGGCAGCAATATTCTATCCTTGGACGTGATTGGCTTTTATATAGATAGAGATTTGAATCAGTAGTGAGATATCTTCTGGAGCGGTAGAAGGATCACACCATTTTTCTCGCGACCTTGGCAACAGACTTGATGTACGTGTTCCATTTCAAGTCAGGAGTAAAGGTCAAGCCCCGAAGCTTATCAAAACATGAAGCCTCCCCAAGACGAGAGCCATCCATTTCAGTTGATGCCAGATGGGGATCAGAGCGTTGATGAATGATGTAAAGATAGGAGCTTGGTTTTAGATGTATTAAAAGTAACCAGCCACCTCTTTCCCTGCTGTACCACGCGCTCAAGATCAGAGGAGAGAGAGAATCAGAGAGAACATTGTCATTTACGGCCTTTGATGTGTTGCCATAGATGGTCGTGTCATCAGCATAGATGCCAACGAATGATTTAAGTATGTGTTTTGGGAGATCATTGATATAGATCAGGAAGAGAATTGGGCCCAGGATAGACCCTTGAGGGACTCCAGCGTTAATACTGTGGGCCTCTGATTTCTGCCCATCAACCTTTACTCTTATGAGCCTACCAGAGAGAAATGATTTAATGATTGAGAAAACATTTCTAGTTATACCGTAGCTGGAAATCTTGTGAAGTAGGCCTTTATGCCATACCTTATCGAAGGCCTTTGATATGTCAAGAGCAATTGCCCTAGAGAGGAAGCCTTTGTCAAGAGATTCACTAATCCTATGAGATATAACCGTTAGCACATGTGCCGTAGATCTAGCAGAACGGAAACCGTATTACATGTCACTAAGAAGGTTATTTCTGCTGAGGTTGTTGACTACTTCTCTATTCAATATGGATTCCAGCAACTTACTCATGACGCACAGGAAATTTATTGGTCTGTACTGAGAGGGATACGACTTATCATCTGAATTCTTAAATACAGAGCATACTGACGAGGTTTTCCAGGGTGTTGGAAAGCACTTCTCCTTAAGGCAACGCTTAAACAGTTTTGTAAGTATGGAGACAAGTTCTGGTTGAAGCTTTTTCAACACTGTAATTGGAATGCCGTCAGGGCCAGTTGCTTTACTGGAATCAAGGTTCTTGATTAACTTGGCGATCTCACGCACATATATTTTTTGTTGTTGCATAGAGTGTTGTCTGTTATGGGAGGAAATATGGGGAGTTGATGGCCTTCGTCGTATAGGGTAGAATTAGCTGCAAAGTTCTCGGCAAATAGTTTGACCTTGTCTTATGCTGACGAGATGACCTCAGGTCCATTGATGATGGTTGGATAGAATGCACACTTCTGTTCATGATCCTGTTTGCTAATTGCCAAAACTGGTGGGAACCAAGCCGCTGCTCAGCTACTTTGGATTTAACAGACTGGGCATATAGCTCTCTTTCATTTTTTATTACTCTTTTACAGTGGTTGCTGGCGTTCCTGAAAGCAGCTTTAGTCTCAGTGCATCTATTACTTTGGTAACTATGGAAAAAATGATTTCTGTGCGCGATGGTAGCAGCACATTCTGGGGTAGAACCATTGCTGGCTGTTAGGCTTTTGTTGGAATTTTTTGGATGGTATGAATCGATCTATGCCTACAATTAACCATTCGGTCAGATCTGGTTCTATGGAGGACACATCCATTTAAAACATGGAATGCAGGGGTAGATCAGATACAAATGTACGGAAGCTATCCCAGTCAGCCGTAGAGTACCGATATACAATACGGTGGAGAGGTACGCCTGAAGACTTATTACATTTCGTTTTTATCTTAACTGATACAACCGAGTGGTCGGAAGATCCCAGAGGAGACAGAATGGAACATGAACATAGCTCACGGGAAGTTGTGAGAAAAAGGTCTAGAAGGCTAGCGTACTGACCGGAAGTATCGGGCACACGGGTGTGTTCGTGAACAATCTGGGTGAGATCATAGGCAATGGCGAAATCATGATAGAACCTCACCTCATCATCTGTCTTGTTAGAGTGGGTCAGCCATTCCATATTGTGGACATTGAAGTCACCACAAATGTGAATGTTAGCCGAATGATGAGCAGATAGGATGTTGTCAATTTTCTCAGATATACTCTTAAAGATAGTAACTCCATTGTTGTGGGAGCGATAGAGGGCAAATATAAATGCAGTGGTGTAAGCAAGTGCAATCCGGAAGCACATATAAGGTAAATTAGGGTCTTCACTGGAAAATATCCCTCCCACACGGAAAGCCATCTTTAATGTAGGCACATATTCCATCTCCATGGCGATCTTGGAGGTCAGATTTAGATGTTAAGTTAGAGTATCCTTTAATTATGAACTCGTCTAGGGAAGTGGTCGGCTCTATGCCAGTTTTGCTTAGGAAGAATATCTCCGGTTTCGTCTCTTGTAATTGGGTTTCAACCTCTGGAAGGTTTAAACGTAGACACCTGATGTTAGAGAAGGAGACATGGTAGTAGGGGGCTACGTTGGAGGATGGGGTTCTATGTTTATTCGTGTGTTTTTCTCTGGAGATATTTCATGCTGAGGATTTGGGATTTGTGGAACAGGTCGACAGACTTGATTAGAACAGGACAGAGAGGGAAAGCAATAGAGAAAAAGACAGGAATTATTTTTGTAGCACATGATAAGGTAAAGCCGTAACAATTGCCCACTAGTATAGCAGCGAGAGGCCCCACCAGAAACCACTTCATGGTCCAGAATCCATTCACCAGATGGCAATACAGCAGCCTCAGTACTTTGCACCTGCTGATAGGACAGCCTCCTTCGTGGTTAATCCAAGGTTTGGGTCCCTGACTATCAGGCGGATGACGTCAGCCCAGATGAAACCTTTTCCTCCAGCACCCTTACTAATGACATGGTCACAAGGATAGACATAGAAACAGAACATTTCCGACATCTCAGGCTACTGTTCACGAAGTACTGCCGATCTAGAAGCAGCTTTTTCTTCACCCTTTGTCAGAAAAATCACTCATTGGAAATGAGGACTGAGGGACAAATAAGGAGAAGCGAGAGTAACGAGAGCTGCCGATAACGCATCCACAATACGTTGTCTACTCTTCATAAATTTTATAAATTTTTATAATAACACGCTAAAGCATTTCATGAACGTGCGTACCTTAATACCTTTTACACACATTAAAAAAATTATATTACACGATATGCAAATATTTGTTAATAATCCGATGTCGTGAAGGTAACAATTCCGAGCTTATCTATTAGTTTAATTTTAATAAATAAAGAAGATGATTTAATTTTACTCTAAGAAGGCAGAAACTATTTTTATTTAAAACATTTAAATTGTTACATTCTTACAATAAATAAAGAATATATATTTGTTTTATTTATTTAAATAATGTTTAACTGACAAACACATTTATTTTCACGCAAGAAGAAAGATTCATTTTCTTTTGAATAGTTTTCAAACTTTCAGACATTTATTATTTCAAAAGGAATTATTATTATTATTATTATTATTATTATTATTATTATTAGTGTTATCATTATTATTATTATCATCATTATTATTGTTATCATTATTATCATTATTAAAATTATCATTATCATTATCATCATTATTATCATCATTATCATTATTATTATTATTATTATTATTATTATCGTTATTATTATTATTATTATTGTTGTTGTTGTTGTTGTTGTTGTTGTTGTTATAATAATAATAATAATAATAATAATAATAATAATAATAATAATAATAATAATAATAATGATAATAATAATAAAAAAGTATAACACAAAAAAAGAATTTCTTCTTCTCGCAATTCTCGGTCTCAAACCCCAGTGCACATCTGTCAGAACTTATTTCTGCTAAAGAGATACACATACTTTTTTATTTAAAAAACCGACTGCATCTCATTTGCATATTTCCCTCAACTCTCATTACCCCACGTGACCACCAGTCCATAAATAGCAAAAGCGGCCATTTTTTCTTTATCCTTCTCTGAAACGGATGGCACGTTGTACAAAGTCAGGTTTGTGCTACTTTAACCCCAGTAAATTATGCAGATTTATAAAGAAATCACTATGGAATTTCCACAGGTTTCATTAGTTTAAAATGATATCGGCTTCAAGACAAAAAAAAAGGCACTTAAAATAAGTCAAGCTTTTCTTTTTTCGAACGATTATTTGTATAAAAAATGACATCTTTGGGGCAGATTCTTGGTTAATTACTGGCAAAAATGAAAGTGACGATTTTTAAAAACGTTAGTGCATTAATTATTAATAGCGGGACCTGTGGAAATTCCACATCGGCATTTTTCATCTGTAATATATTGCTACTAAGCATTCTGTGGGCGTTTAGGGTAAATGGAGACCCAGCGATATTATTGTATCCCTTTTGCTAAAACTGTAAAAAGTATTTATCTAAGTAATCTGGTTAATGTAGTGTCAGAATATATCTGGTCATTACGGTTTATCTCCTCAGAGGAATTTGTGATATATTTCTATTGTCTGGACGCCAAGAGCAACAGAAACTCTACGAGATCATTATAATATCTTTAGACAGAACATATACTACCCTTGGATCCTAGCCAAAAGACCAAGAAAGTATATTTTAGTTTCATGTACGGTCCAAAATAGACATCATTTATTTTATTATTTTACTTTTTTACGTTGTGTCTTCAGTGATCGGGAGATCCTGTTTATAAAAAAGGAGGAAAGAAAGTGATAATATACTAAAAACATAAAATTAGCGTATTTGTATACTAATAATTTGTATACTAATAATTTGTATACTAATAATTTGTATACTAATAATTTGTATACTAATAATTTGTATACTAATAATTTGTATACTAATAATATGTATACTAATAATTTGTATACTAATAATTTGTATACTAATAATATGTATACTAATAATTTGTATACTAATATTTGTATACTAATAATTTGTATACTAATAATTTGTATACTAATAATTTGTATACTAATAATTTGTATACTAATAATTTGTATACTAATAATATGTATACTAATAATTTGTATACTAATATTTGTATACTAATAATTTGTATACTAATATTTGTATACTAATAATTTGTATACTAATATTTGTATACTAATAATTTGTATACTAATATTTGTATACTAATAATTTGTATACTAATATTTGTATACTAATAATTTGTATACTAATAATTTGTATACTAATAATTTGTATACTAATATTTTGTATACTAATAATTTGTATACTAATAATTTGTATACTAATAAGTTGTATACTAATAATTTGTATACTAATATTTGTATACTAATAATTTGTATACTAATATTTTTTATACTAATATTTGTATACTAATAATTTGTATACTAATAATTTGTATACTAATATTTGTATACTAATATTTGTATACTAATATTTTGTATACTAATAATTTGTATACTAATATTTGTATACTAATATTTTGTATACTAATAATTTGTATACTAATAATTTGTATACTAATAATTTGTATACTAATAATTTGTATACTAATATTTTGTATACTAATATTTGTATACTAATATTTGTATACTAATAATTTGTATACTAATACTTGTATACTAATATTTTGTATACTAATATTTGTATACTAATATTTTGTATACTAATAATTTGTATACTAATATTTTGTATACTAATATTTGTATACTAATAATTTGTATACTAATATTTGTATACTAATAATTTGTATACTAATATTTTGTATACTAATATTTGTATACTAATATTTGTATACTAATAATTTGTATACTAATATTTGTATACTAATAATTTGTATACTAATATTTGTATACTAATAATTTGTATACTAATATTTTGTATACTAATATTTGTATACTAATATTTGTATACTAATATTTTGTATACTAATAATTTGTATACTAATATTTGTATACTAATATTTTGTATACTAATAATTTGTATACTAATAATTTGTATACTAATATTTGTATACTAATATTTTGTATACTAATAATTTGTATACTAATAATTTGTATACTAATAATTTGTATACTAATATTTGTATACTAATAATTTGTATACTAATATTTTGTATACTAATAATTTGTATACTAATATTTTGTATACTAATAATATGTATACTAATAATTTGTATACTAATATTTGTATACTAATAATTTGTATACTAATAATTTGTATACTAATATTTGTATACTAATAATTTGTATACTAATAATTTGTATACTAATAATTTGTATACTAATATTAGTATACTAATAATTTGTATACTAATATTTGTATACTAATATTTGTATACTAATAATTTGTATACTAATAATTTGTATACTAATAATTTGTATACTAATAATTTGTATACTAATAATTTGTACACTAATAATTTGTATACTAATAATTTGTATACTAATATTTGTATACTAATAATTTGTATACTAATAATTTGTATACTAATATTTGTATACTAATATTTGTATACTAATAATTTGTACACTAGTAATTTGTATACTAATAATTTGTATACTAATATTTTGTATACTAATAATTTGTATACTAATAATTTGTATACTAATAATTTGTATACTAATAATTTGTATACTAATAATTTGTATACTAATATTTGTATACTAATAATTTGTATACTAATAATTTGTATACTAATAATTTGTATACTAATAATTTGTATACTAATAATTTGTATACTAATAATTTGTATACTAATATTTGTATACTAATAATTTGTATACTAATATTTGTATACTAATAATTTGTATACTAATATTTGTATACTAATAATTTGTATACTAATATTTGTATACTAATAATTTGTATACTAATAATTTGTATACTAATATTTGTATACTAATAATTTGTATACTAATAATTTGTATACTAATAATTTGTATACTAATATTAGTATACTAATAATTTGTATACTAATATTTGTATACTAATAATTTGTATACTAATAATTTGTATACTAATAATTTGTATACTAATAATTTGTATACTAATATTTGTATACTAATATTTGTATACTAATAATTTGTATACTAATAATTTGTATACTAATAATTTGTATACTAATATTTGTATACTAATAATTTGTATACTAATAATTTGTATACTCATATTTGTATACTAATATTTGTATACTAATAATTTGTATACTAATAATTTGTATACTAATATTTGTATACTAATATTTGTATACTAATAATTTGTATACTAATATTTGTATACTAATAATTTCTATACTAATATTTGTATACTAATAATTTGTATACTAATAATTTCTATACTAATATTTGTATACTAATAATTTGTATACTAATATTTGTATACTAATAATTTGTATACTAATAATTTGTATACTAATATTTGTATACTAATATTTGTATACTAATAATTTGTATACTAATATTTGTATACTAATAATTTATATACTAATAATTTGTATACTAATATTTGTATACTAATAATTTGTATACTAATAATTTGTATACTAATAATTTGTATACTAATATTTGTATACTAATAATTTGTATACTAATAATTTGTATACTAATATTTGTATACTAATAATTTGTATACTAATAATTTGTATACTAATATTTGTATACTAATAATTTGTATACTAATATTTGTATACTAATAATTTGTATACTAATAATTTGTATACTAATAATTTGTATACTAATATTTGTATACTAATATTTGTATACTAATAATTTAATGTCCATAGCATGTTATCAGCCTCTAGCCTCCTTTTTAATAAATAGGATCTCCCGATCGAATAATTTATAATCTGGAAACTGTACGTACGTTAAAGGTTCTACGGTACTAATATATAGATCATTTGAAAGTCATTTTTAAAAAGATATAAATTAAAATTCAGGATCAAAATTTTGTAAAAGTATTCAATTTTTCTTTAAATAAAAATCCAAGCTACTGTTTTGTTTTGCGTAAAGAAACTGTTTAAACACAACAGTTGTCACTATTTAATAAACCCCACTTAAAATTTGAATCAACGAAATTGCTAAATGTTTCAAAATAAATTTTCGACTAAATATTCTTTTTGAAAATTGTTTTGAGATAAAAATAATAAATTAAATTTTTTTTAATAACAATATAAGAAACAAAAATTGTTAACTTTTAAAATATTTTGTAAGAAATTATTTAAAGATTACTCTCTGACTTATACCGTAAACGCAACGATTTGTTTTGAGAACAACCATCTTTTGGATAAAGGGTAGTGACAAACCAACAAAGATGTACTTCATCAGTTTTGATGTGGATTTCCAAAAACGGTTGTTCTGGAAGATGTTTCTTTAGTTAAGTAAATCTTTTTAGTAGTAAAAGTGAGGTAAATTATTTTCCTCCCGTACATGAGAGTTCCTTTGTTCACTTGGAAGTTCTTTTTTATTTGAGAGAATTACTCTCAAGTAAAATGTACATAAATTACAATCAACTCACATATGCATATAGTCAGAAAATTTCCAACAATTTTATTCATTTTTCTTTTACCAAATTGATTTGATAATATGTTTATTTAAACACTATCAATAATTCCCCCCACTCTTTATCTGTGCCTAAACCTAAACGTAGATTCCATGAACAAAGCTTTTTTATTAGAACTGCACGCCTGTGGAATTGTCTTCCGTTTTCCTGCTTTCCGGCTGACTACAATATGGTTGTCTTCAAGTCTAACGTAAATAAGTTCTTGATGAGCCGTTCCATATAAGTTATCAAATTTAAGAAATTTTCATTACTAATGATTATTATATTGTCCAATTTCTACTGTACACTATTTAACCCTTATCCTTGAGTGACCTCTTGGCCTTGATAATGAGTTGGTACCTATGAAAAAAAAAAGAAAAAGTCCAATGTGAACAAGTTCTAATTGAATCGTCCCCCTAAGTAATTTAAGTTTCAAAATTCCCACTGTTTACTATGCTAAAATCACAATGACTAATGTATACCTATTAACCCTTATCCTCGAGTGGCCTCTGGGCCTTGATAAGTGGTGACACCCTTGTAAAAAAAAAAAAAAAAAAAACTGCAACACTAAGTGTGTCTTAAATTATGATTAAACAATTTATCCCAAACAAAGCTTCTGTTTTTCACCACCAATGCTTTGATCCCCTTTTGGCCCCGATTTAAATCTATGGCTTTCGTCTTGAGGAAGCACATTACCTTAACTAGATTCTAGGAATACCTTCATTCCTGATCTTAAATCGAAGACTTACATCAAATTCTTTACAAGGCCGGCGAAATTTTTTTTTGCATCATTCTATCGCTCCAGAAGATATATCATTTCCAACTTAATCCTCTATCTCTATAAAGACCAAATACCTATAATACAGTATTGCTGACACATCTGGGCGAGAGCTTCTCAGAACACCTTTTGTCTGCCTTAATAGAATCCAAAACCGACTTATAAATCTAGTGGAGATGTTCTCTTCTCTCTGCTACTTTTTTTTACAGAAGAGATGTAGCAGGTTTATCTCTGCTCTATCATTATTTTCATGGCAGGTGTTAGGTTGAGTTCAATCTATGTCCTCTCCCTCTATAAAATATTAACGCCAAATTCTCCCCTAACTACAACTACTGCCAACAATTTCAAGATAGTCGTTTTCAAGTCAAATGTAAATAAGTTCCTGTTAAGCCGTGCTCTTAAATAATTAAATCTACCAATATTCCACCATTACTGATCATCACGGTGTTCATTCATCGTCTACCCGGCACTCATTAACTATTAGCCTCGATTGGCTTCTGTGCCTTGATAAGCATTGAGCTCGAAGTAAAAAAGCTATTTTCTTTTTCTTCTACATTCGAAATCACAATCGAAAAATTTTATGAGAAAATTTCCAAAGTCAAGAGTTGGATATTTAAAAAAAAAAAAACACAAAAACAATGAAAAAAAATGTGAAGTCTTTCAATTTATTCAGTTCATTAAATTGATGGGCGAGGTGAGCAGTAGGATACATATTTTGAAAATATCAGGTCTCCTCAACAACCACTTAAGAAAACTTAAGAAAAGATAGGGCGTTTATAAGAAATTCCGGATATAGATACGAGTTGTTGGAGAAATATCCTTATTCATCCGGAAATATTTTTTTGCTTCGGCTACAAATTTTTCCCACCCAAAGTCAACGATCTTTTCTTGCTCCATTTTCTCTTCTTGAAAATCTTGTAAGAATTGAAGAGGCAATGTAAGTGGAAAAACGTCGCCATCTTTTTTCAATCGTTTCCGATGATTTTCAAAAGTCTCTCAAATTGCATCATCATTTCAAGTGTTTTTTTTTTTTTTAATATTGTTGATTTTAGCAAGTAATTTTTTTCTGGTTGACGGCATATCAACCCCTTCGAATACCATTAGCTATTGCTTATTGCATCTATCTATATACGATCTTTTAGAGTTTCTCTTTTCTTACACAAATGGGAACATACGATTGATCGACAAAAAAAGTAATAAACAAGGTGCTCATTTCTAAGGTAGTAGTGTTATATACTGGTTGTGTGTATAAATTTACGATATTAAATTCCATTATCCCATAATGCAACAGTAGTTTTTACGACATCAGTGTCTGTGTTTAAATATCGTGAGTTTAAATGATTTTTTAAAACTGAATACGCATTTTTTAAAAGTAAAAAAATTAACATAATAATATAAATACATTAAAGAACATTTTTGTAAACCAAATAACAGGCAATAATTAAAGTATTCAAAGTGAATTAATTTTACTGAAAAGATCATTTTTAATGACTTTTGCAAAAAAAAAAAAAAAATGCGTAAATACATTCATTGTAGTTACTCACTCTGTAAGTAGCCTATTTTTTATCACAATTATAAAGAATGGAAAGATGAAAATTTACATGCTTACCCATCGGGTATACCAAAACCAACCGATCAGTTAGCAGGCACCAACTAGTTTTATATCATTAATTGAATATAAGTTGTTATTTTACCTTTAGATGAGGGAACGTTTGAGTTCATGCCTTTTTCAAATGCAAAAGGTAAACACAACATATTTGAAAGGATTGGAAAAATGTTCCATCTTCCGGTTTAAAGAAAAATGGCTCAAGTTTTTATGAGGCATAAATTGTTATATATTTCATACTTACATGTTTTTTTGAGGGTCGTTGTTCGGTTGTAATTAATGCTAATTTCCTCCCTCGCCGTGACTAAAAAAAGTCCATGAACAAAGTTTCTTTTCGTAGAAATACCCATCTATGGAATACAATAGCGCAGGGCTTATTCCCAGCTTACTATAACGTGGTTGTTTTTCAAGTTTGTGTTAAGGCGCTCTCTTAAATAATCAAATTTTGCCCAATTACGACCATCATTATTAATCACTACGTTTTTAAAAAGCTATAAGCTGTTTTTTATTCACACACACACACACACACACACACACGCACACACACACACACACATATATATATATATATATATATATATATATATATATATATATATATATATGAATATGTTTATGAGGTTATTTAGACTTAAGAACTTCCTAGTTCTGAAATAAATGACCTACCTAAACTAATCGATCACATTCATAAATAATATGAGAGTTATAGTTATTTATTAGAATAGATTTTCACATAGAAATAGATTTAAATAATTCCTTGCCTTCAAGTCTTGAGCCATCGAAGTATTATGAGTAATAACCCGACAAATTACTTCGAGAAGTATCGAGTGTATTACTGACCACAGAATCACGTTGGTTCGTTCGAATTTGGTTTCAAACGCATCGTTTGAGGCGTTGTTACAACTTTCATTAAAAACGTTTTATAAAGAAATATTTTTCACGGATTTGTATTTTTCAAACATATTCTCAAAGGAGAATCCGTTTATCTGAAATGAAGATGAAGAAGTCATTAAAGAAAATTCGAAAAGATGGTTGGATTTACAAAGATTAAAGTATAAATAACTTGGCAGAAAGAACCATTTATTAGAATAGATTTTCACGTGAAAATAGATTTAAATAATTCCTTGCTTTATTGTCTTAAGTCATGCATCAATGGATGGTGAAGAATTCATGGAGTCCTTCGCCATGATACTCAATCACTTATTGCGATCAACACGTTAAGATTAAACTTTATTATGTAAGCAGAAAACTATCACACTTCAATACAGAAATATTAAAGGTAATGATGCCAAACTAAAAATTCAAATGCGGATAATTCGAAATCCCATTCCGTAATTTAAAAAAATAATTGAAATTACGTATTATTGGATTATTCGGACTACTATTCTCATTTGGAGTGTTATTCATGTCTCAGCGTTTTTTTTTACACAAAAGTCACGAAAGTAACGACTTCCAGCTGTTCATAGCCATTCTTAACATAGGGACATTGGAAATAATTAACTTTGCTTCAAATGATTTTCTTTATAAAAATAAAACCACAATCTTTCACGAAAAACACCCGTCTAGCTGATACCACTGTTAATAATTTTCCCCACTCTTTATCCGTGCCTAAATCAAACGTAGATTCCATGAACAAAGCTTCTTTCTTAGAAGTGCACGCCTGTGGAACTCTCTGCCGCTTGCCTGTTTCCCTCCCGACTCCAACTTGGATGTCTTCAAGCCCAACACAAACAAATTCCTGATGAACCGCCCCCTTAATTAAGACACTTTATCAAATCTCCAATACTAATGATTACTACGATACTATCCCATTGATTACTGTACACACAATAACCCTTATCCCCGAGTCGCTTCTGGACCTTGATAAGTGGTGACCTCCATGTAAAAGAAAAAAACACCCCAAAACTTGATTAATTTACGTGGTATTTGGGATACGATATTTTCTTTCTTTTACGGGTACGTATATTATAAAGATTTTTTTCTTTATTTGTGTGTTTTTAATACGAGGAGAATTCTGGACAAGCCACCATAAGTATTATAAGTATTAGTGCCAAATGATAAAAAGTACCGCACTTTAGTGCAGATAATTCGAAATCACATTTCGTAGAAAAAGCCAAAGGTAATAGATTATACCCACACCCTTTTCTTCAGTTATCATTTAATGAACAACAATAAAATAGAAATAAACAGATGTGAAAAGAAACATAAAGCGATAAACGCTGAGAGAAGAAAACGCCAGAAAAGTTCAAATCGAACAATGCAAGATAAGACGATCCCAATTGATAAACAAGTGAAAATGTCAACCTCTTTTGCTTTTTTATTCAGGTTTAATATTTTTTTTGTTTTTAAACTCATTATTTACGCCGTCTTATCTTTTTGTTTAATTATTTTTTTTTTATTCAATTGTGCTTTTTTAATGTATTTTTAAAAAAGTTTATCGTCTGCTCTGATATTTTACATCAATTTTCCACCCATTTTTGGCCTTAGATTGATCGTTAAAAGAAACTGTGCGCTGTTTTTCTGTTTTCTTCCGTTCGCAAATTATTAACTTTGATTGCGAAGTTGAAACCTCGTATAGGGGAGGATATATATATATATATATATATATATATATATATATATATATATATATATATATATATAAATAAATAAATTCTGTTGCTATCAACACCTTTTTTGAAGTCTTGGTTTTGTTTATACAGTATAAATAAATATATGTAAATATATATATATACATATAAATATATATATATAAATATATAAATATATATATATATATATATATATATAAATAAATAAATATATATATAAACACACCCACTTCCCCCCCCCCACATATATATATATATATATATATATATATATATATATATATATGGACATGTATTTTGTCATTTTACCACTCATCAGCGTTGATATATATGTAAATTAAATTAAAATTATTTTAAAAAATTGGAAAATTTATATATGTATTACAATTTTTACCACACTTGAAGAATATAAATAAAAAAATGAACTGCTGTTTTAATTTTTGATCGTATACCTTTTGTAACTTTTATAAAGGCTGGGAGATTCTGTTATTATTTTTTTTAAAAACCATAAATTAGCTGTAAGAATGTAAATAATCCTTTTCATTGTAATTTTTTCACTCCGCGCGCTTGCGTGTCCATGGACTTGGTTGAGTAATGAGTAAAATAACTTAAAACTTATGTAATATATTTTTATTTAATAGAATTTTATATTTGAATAAAATATATGTGAATCTAAAAGAATTTTATATTTGAATAAAATATATTTGAATCTAAAAGAATTTTATATTTGAATAAAATATATTTGCATCTAAAAGAATTTTATATTTGAATAAAATATATTTGAATATAATATATTTAAATATAATATATTTAAATATAATAGAATTTTATATTTGAATATAATATATTTGAATATAATAGACATTTATATTTGAATATAATATATTTGAATATAATATATTTGAATATAATAGACATTTATATTTGAATATAATATATTTGAATATAATATATTTGAATATAATAGAATTTTATATAACATTTATATTTCAATAAAATATATTTTTATATAATAGAATGTTATATTTGAATGTAATATATTTGAATATAATAGAACTTTGTATTTGAATATAATATATTTGAATATAATAGAATTTTATATTTTAATAAAATATATTTGAATATAATAGAATTTTATATTTGAATAAAATATATTTGAATACAATAGAATTCTATATTTGAATAAAATATATTTGAATACAATAGAATTTTATATTTGAATAAAATATATTTGAATACAATAGAATTCTATATTTGAATAAAATATATTTGAATATAATAGAATTTTATATTTGAATAAAATATATTTGAATACAATAGAATTTTATATATGAACAAAATATATTTAAATATAATAGAATTTTATATATGAACAAAATATATTTGAATATAATAGAATTTTATATTTTAATAAAATATATTTGAATATAATAGAATTTTATATTTTAATAAAATATATTTGAATACAATAGAATTTTATATTTTAATAAAATATATTTGAATATAATAGAATTTAGATTTAAATAAAATATATTTGAACATAATACAATTTTATATTTTAATAAAATATATTTGAATATAATAGAATTTTATATTTTAATAAAATATATTTGAATATAATAGAATTTTATATTTAAATAAAATATATTTGAATACAATAGAATTTTATATTTGAGGAAAAATAAAAAAAATAGCCAGTGAAAGTTGGGTGAAGTACTATTTACTTCTTGTGTTATTTTGGTTTTACAAGTGAGTGCGTGTTTTCATCACCTTTGAACGGATTACACTATTAAAGTCTAAAATGCCTTTCACGATACGAAAATTTTAAGGTGTGAAAGCCAAGCTAAAACTAAATAATTTTAATTTTGTATATAGAAGTTCACACACACACACACACACACACACACACACACACACACACACACACACACACACACACACACACACACACACATGTTTGTAATATACCGAATTTTACTAGGTTTGTATAATTCAGTAAATCTTCGTATACCAATAAATTTTAAGCTAAAAAGAGATGACTTAAATTGTAAGCTACAAAATTATCATATTACATAATTGAGCATTCATATATTGTTTTAACAAAACCAAGACTTCAAAAAAAAGAATTGATAGTAATCAAAAGTGTATTTCATTGTTAGTTACAATAATGTTTAAATTTGTCCAATTAGTCTTGAAACAATTGTAACTAACAGTGAAATACACTTTTGGTTGCTATCAACCCATTTCTTGAAGTCTTGGTTTTTGTTAATACAGCATATATATATATATATATATATATATATATATATATATATATATATATATATATATATATATTTTAATTTTTTATTGAGCCCATAATAAATTTACATTGTTGTTTCCATTGAACTTTCACCCCAAGAGATGGGGTAGAGTAGCAATTTCATCGGAATTTATAGGTGGACTCTACCTATAAATTCCGATGAAATTGGTACTCTACCCCATCTCTTGGGGTGAAAGTCCAATGGAAACAACAATGTAAATTTATTATGGGCTCAATAAAAAATTAAAATATTATATACCGCTCTATTTACATATCGAGCACTTTTATCGTTTTTTTTTTTACCTTATTTCCCTTGAAAAAATATATATATATATGTGTGTATATATATATATATATATATATATATATATATATATATATATATATATATATGTGTGTGTGTGTGTGTGTGTGTGCCTACGTGCGTGCGTGCGTGCGTGTGTGCGTATGCGTGCGTGCGCCTATTTGATCTCGATTTGTCAGATACAGTTCTATTTAAATCTAATTTCGAAAATCCGAATTTTCTTCACACACATATACATATGCGTGTTTTCCAGTATGCCCTTGGAGTGGCCAAAATATATCTGTATTCTTAATCAAGAAATTCCATGTTCTCACTCGCATTAAATACATTTTGGCATTCATGGCTTCTCCAAAACGCTACTCTAATTGAAACACCACTATCTCTCCAACAACGTTTATCAAATGATCGATCGGTGACGACAGATTTTATACGAAACTGCTTCTGGTTAATCGTTACAAAAAAGCTCTCCTTCCCCCGAATTCCCTTGACATTGATATGTTCACACCTAACCAATCTACTTTTCTTCAAATTTCATTTCACACAGATTTTCACTTTTCGTCATGTTTTCTTTAAATTATACGTCCGAGATGAGAAGCCTCGTAAAAAAAAAGGCGCCTGGAATTCATAACAGATTTGAATTCAAAGAAGCTTTACAGAGAATGTTGGTTTTATTGGCTTTATTGTGGCAAATGGGGATTCCTTTGTTTGTTGGTCGTTTTTGCAGAATCAACATCGGAACAAAACCTGAATATTCGTCCGTCAGAACGATGAGTACCATCCAATAAGAATAAATAGGTGGACACAGCCAACAGAGATCTTAAGAGACATTTCACTCTTGCCGATTATCAAAATTTTCCTTTCAGTGATTGCAACATTATTGGCGATCTGCCTCACGCACCGTCCTATAGGCAAACTGATTCAAACCCCCGTTTCTTTACCGATCTCAATATTCGTGACGTCATGCTATGTCGGCTGGCGTCTCTTTGTTTTTCTCTTTTTTGTACCTCATTTAACTTCATACCTAATCTCCAGGTCATCATCGGAATAGATTTATTTCCCAAAACTCGTGTCACAACTATCTGCACTTAGTTCGACTTTTGTCAAGATTAATACTAGCTGATGTACTTGCTATCCGATCTCTATTATCTAACACAAATGCCTTATGGTAAATAACATTAAAAGACTATTTTCATTGCCTCCAGTCCAGCATTTGGAGTAAACATCTTCAAACCTATGACACTTTGATTATAACAATGAAGAATAAAAAATTCTTCTAGTCTACTTCCACATGCAGAAACTTGAATATTCTAGCAATTGGGTTCTTTCAGTTGTCAGCTATAATCAATGCTAAATATCACAGAAAAACGAATCGCTACAATCATAAGTATATTCATACTTCTGGATTTTTGAATTATTTCGAACTATTCTTTTCACTTTGAGTACTTTATTTATAACACTTTGGTCAATGTAACCTCCGACCTTCTTCAGGTGTATAAGGTGAATCTTTATCCCTGAGTGGCCTTCGGGCCTTGATAAGTGGTGACCCCCATGTAAAAAAAACAAAAACAATCGGGAATCTGCAGAGAATTTCGTACGGAATCATTTAATTCATGGAGGTAGCATGCTTTCGTTCCGTCAAGGATCCGTAACATATTGGATAAAGTACTTGGTAAAATTCAGTTTTACGCTACAATTTTCTGGAGGTTGAAGGTTCAATCCCTATTGAGGGTGGTACTGAAAAATACAATTGCGAATCACTTAGGATTTTCACTTAGTATCTTGTTCAACTCGGGAATCTTTCTGTCGATCTCGGAAATCTGTACACAACTACGAACGGAACACTTTATTTAATCCACGGAAGTAGTATGCTCCCGTTCTTAAATAATTCACAATTGTATTTGTAAAATGTTTTTGACTCCTAATGTGGACATCCTACTTAAAACCCGAAAATTACAAATATATATATATATATACATGATGTGGGGGTTAGGGATAAAAATCTTATTTACAATAACGAATGAGATATTTACAGATGCAAAAAATGGGTTAGTAAAAAAGAACCCCTCACTAATAATTGCGGCAGGTAGAAAGTTTTGTCAGTCGAAAAGATGTAGGTCCCCCGAAAACTGACTTTATTGAAAAACAAACATCACAAAATGGCCTACATCACTGACAAAACAGTCTATCCGTCACCTAATGGGGCCGGGAGTGGGGATTATCGAAACAAAAAAGGGGGGGGGGAACGGGGCGATGGGACAGGGGCGAACTAAAAAAGGGGATTGGGACGATAACATGCATACTCTTGCTAAGTAAAAAATCGAACAAAAATGCCTAAATAGCCTATTCTAGGTGGTCCGATGTATGTCTATGTTAGTTCCGAACACCCAAAATTCTTAAAACCTAAGTAAATTCGAAAAAAGAACTTAAGATCAGCTCCATTCACTCCACACAGTCGCGAAACGTTCACCCACCTGTCGTTGACATTTGCCGGAGCGAGTTTCACCTCTCCAGCTTAATTTGCATTCTCAGTCGATATTTGAAAATGAGAACAAGCTGGGGAGCAGTGAAGGTCTCATCTCCGTAAACCTCCTTCTGTCACGTCGTGCAAATCACGCCTCTCATAACTGCTAGCAAACACAGAAAAACATAGCGTTCTTCTTTCTTCATGGTCGGTGCTCAGTTGCAGCACGTGGAAATCGAATCCAGCACAAAAAACCGCCCGCTCAACATGCGAACCGTGAAGCCTTCAACTAACTCACACAACGGTCGAACGATGGCACAGTGGAAGAAAGCATGATCAACGTCTTCCCCCCCAATCTCCGCATCGGACACAATTAGAGTCTTTTGCCGACCCAGAGGGCATTTCGACTTACCAGCCAGGTGAGTGAGGTCTCGTAATTATCGAAGCAGCTCGACCCAGGAGCCCAAGGCCATATTAAGCGGCGCTCCTCCTTCATAAAACCGAACTCCTTAATCTTTTCGTCTCGAACGGATCCCCTCACTAAGGCCCGATATAGACACTTGCGAGACAACAGGTGGGTGTCAGAGAGGCTTTCTTTAACCCGCAGAAGAAATCTCAAGGCCTGCCGACACTTGCGATAGAAAGGGCACTCGTTTTGGGGCAACTTGTGTGCCCCCCCCCCTGAAGTGAATAGTATCAGTAAGTAAAGAATTGCCTTTTAGAAAGGTTTTATTAACTGTAAAATACACGTACGCTCTTGAAAGGATCGAGCGGGAAAATGAAACAGAGGGCGCTTTTATTATGAATGTCAATCCCAAGGGGGATAACTCTTAACAACAAATTAAATCATAACATTTTCCCCGTCCTAAAGTATTCAAGTAAGGGGTAATTAATTATAGACAAATTTTTTTTTTTTTTTTTTTTTTTTTTTTACAATCACATAAGAATCATTTTATTTACAAATAGCATATGAACCCAAACTGCAGTTTTTTCAGTATTTAGTAACAAAATCCTTATATTTACTAGGGAATTGTCGAACTCGGGACGACCTCCGCACAGATTGGCAGGAATGCTGATTTTCAGTATTATTTTTTAGTGAAATCTGATTTTCTTCAAGATCAGACGATTGATTTTTGTCTTCCTCATGACCAATGTTTTCGTTAGTAGAAGGTTCAAATAAAGTCTCTGAAGTAGTAGGATTATTATTAGAGTTTTCTTCATTTGATGAGTTTGGAGCTAAGTCTCGAACGTTGACAGTGGTTTCAGTACCAGAAGGTAGTTGAACATAAGCGTAGTGGGGGTTGACATCTATTAGGGTGGCAGGCGTTACAGGAGGGTCATGTTTACTTGTTTTAGTGTGGTTTCTAATATATATTGGGCCTGGTTTAACCCAAGAAGGAATTGAAATTCCGGAAGCAGATTTACGACTATATTTAAATAGTCTATCATGGGGAGTCATATTAGTGGCAGTACAAAGTAATGATCTAATTGAATGAAGTGCGTCCGGTAGTATGTCTTCCCAATAAGGTAGTTTCATTTGATTAGAATGTAATGTTGTTTGAATGGCCTTCCATAAGGTACCGTTGAGTTTTTCAATCTGTCCATTACCTTCAGGATGATATCTACTTGTTTTAGAAGTAGCAATTCCTTTTTTGTGTAAAAAATCCTTTATTTCTCTTGCTAAGAAATCAGAAGCACGGTCAGTATGTATCATGTCAGGCAAACCAAAAATTGAAAAGAGTTTGTTTAGACAGTGGATAATGGTTTTGCTTGTCATATCTCTGCAAGGAAAAGCGAAAGGAAAACGGGAATACTCATCAATTAGAGTAAGTAGATATTTGTTGCCATGTATAGAAGTAGGTAGAGGGCCTTTAAAATCAAGATTTAATCGTTGAAAAGGTAATATGGCTTGAATGAGAGTCCCTCCATTGGTATTGGCGAATTTGGGTTTCAGTAATTGACAGGATGAGCAAGAGTCAGTAATATTCTTAATTTGATCCAAAGTAAAAGGGAGGTTCCTCGTTCTTATAAAATGGCTTAGTCTTGAAACACCAGGATGACATAATTGTTTATGTAAATCACGAAGATCTTGTAGATTGTAAGTAAGAGCAGAGATGCGAGAGAATGTGTCAGCAGCAATATTTTCAGGTCCAGGTCGATAAACTATAGTGAAATTGTATTGGGATAATTCTATACGCCAACGACATATTTTGTCATTCTTAATTTTTGATTTTCTTTTATTGTCGAATATGAAGCTGATGCTCTTCTGATCTGTGATGACTTTAAAGTGCCTGCCGAGTAGAAAATGTCGCCACTTACGGAGAGCTTCTACAATAGCGGCTGCCTCTTTTTCTACTGCATGGTGCTTAATTTCGTTAGTATTGAGAGTTCTTGAAAAAAATGCAATAGGACGACCTTCTTGATTTAGTGTTGCAGCAATGCAATAGTTACTAGCGTCCGTTTCTACTTCAAATTCTTTATTTGGATCTACCGTTATTAAAGTGGCGTCTTTTAGATCATTTTTCAATGTTTGAAAAGATTTTAATACAGATGGAGGTAGTGGAAATTCTTTGTTTTGATTTAGTAATAAAATTTTATCAGAAATTTTTTTAATGAATTTGCAGTAATAGGAAAACATTCCAACTATTCTTTTTTGAGATTTAAGATTCAGCGGAGGTGGCATTTCGAGTAATGGTTTTAGTCTTTGATAATCGGGAGCTATTTGATTATTTTCTATGGTGTAGCCGAGTAGAGTAATAGAACTAGAAGAAATTATGCTTTTATTTTCATTTAAAGTGATGTTATATTGTTTAGCAATTTTGTAGAATTTTTGAAGATTGTAATCGTGTTCTTCTTGATTTTTTCCACATATAGTTACGTTATCAACATACACAAAGGTATCGGTTAGATTTTCTTTTTCTATAATATAGTCTATGCTCCTCTGGAAAGCACTTACTCCATTGGTGACGCCAAAAGGAAGACGAGTAAATTGAAAAAGTTTGCCACTTACTTCAAACGCAGTGAATTTACGATCAGCATGATTTATAGGTATTTGGTGATAAGCAGATTTTAGGTCGAGAGTAGAGAAGATGTTATATTGAGCGATGTCGTCTACCATCTTATTGATATTAGGCATTGGGTAAGCGTCTAGTTCCGTGAATCTATTAATGGTATCGCTGTAGTCGACTACCATTCTTTTCTTATGATTCTCATTCGAAGTTACAAGAACTTGCGCTCGCCACGGAGATATCGAAGGTTCAATTATGCCTTCTTTCAACATTTTAGCAGTCTCTTCTTTTATGAATTTGTTGGCGGCAAAAGTGTAACGTCGGGATTTTGTCGCAATAGGAGTAGTATGAGGAGAAAGATTAGAAAAGAGAGGAGGGGGTGGAACGTTTATGGTAGGAAAAAATTATTCGTGTTTATAGCTCCAATTATAAGTTTGTCTCTAGGACCGTCGAATTTAAGTGTTACTTTTTTATATTTTTTTAAAATATCTTTTCCGATTATTAAATCAATGAAAAGGTTTTCAATGATTTCAATTGTTATTCCAGAATGGGTTTTATCTTTCAGTATTAAATCCACGACAGCTTCGCCAGTTATTTTAGCATGTTGATCGGAAGCAGCCAGAGCTATAGTTTTGTTTTTAGGTATTGTGAAGAGTTTAAGTTTTTTAGCAGTATTTTCATTAATGAATGTTTTTACACTGCCGGAGTCCACCATAGCGTTCACGAAGTGCCCGTTAATTTGGCATTGAGTGAATGTGACATCTTTGGAGTTAGTTCCTAGTCAGGATAGAGAAGGTGAGGGGTAGTCAGAGTCGTCATAAAGAACAGCAGTATGAGTGTTAGAAATAGAAGATTTACACACTTTAGCCCAATGACCATTTTTTTTGCATTTTTTACATTCGGCGTTTCGTGCAGGACATAAATATCGAGGATGACGTGATTTTCCACAGAAAAAACAAACCCCTTTTGGATGCATATTTTCTTTAGTCACAGCTATACGATTGTAGCCCGAAGGATTATTTGTAGCTGCTACAGTAAAGTTATTTGCGTAGCTTATCGAATGCTTTTCTGCTTGTTCAAGAGATCTGGCCGTGGCATATGTGTCTTGTAAAGTCAGGATGGGTTTTTCTAACAGTCGTTGTCGGATGGACGAAGAAGAAATTCCGCTGATGAAAGCTTCCCGAATGTATTGATTTTTGTTTTCTTCAGCAGAAACCGCTTCGAAGTTACATGTTTTGGCAAGCATTTCCAATTGTAGTATGAAGGCATCTATATTTTGTGTTGTTTGTTGCTTCGTCGTCATCAATCGATATCTATTATAAACAATATTTTCAGGTTTTAAATAAGCGGCGTCCAATGTTCTTAATGCACTATCGTAGTCGGTTTTATCGCTTATTAAATCGAAAACAGAGGCTGAAATACAATTGATCAAGGCAAAGAAATTATCTGAAGTGTTTTCGATTAATCCGTTATTATGTGAGCGGATATAATTCTGGAGGGTTAATTTCCAATGCCTATAGGATTTTTCGGAATTAGGGCATGTAGGTTCCACCTCGAATCTGTCGGGACGTAAGATTCGATCCATTATTTATTTTTTTTATTTTTATTTTCTTACAGTTAATAAAATTGAAGTGAATAGTATCAGTAAGTAAAGAATTGCCTTTTAGAAAGGTTTTATTAACTGTAAAATACACGTACGCTCTTGAAAGGATCGAGCGGGAAAATGAAACAGAGGGCGCTTTTATTATGAATGTCAATCCCAAGGGGGATAACTCTTAACAACAAATTAAATCATAACACCCCCCCCCCCTCAGCCGAATACACACTCTCCAAAGCCTGAAAGGCTTTCTTAGTGTCTTCTATCCAGAAGACACCGTTTCCTTCACTAGGTGTACACATTCGATCCAGGTATATCAGCCTAAGAGTGTGTCTACGTATTTCCACACTAGGCATACTCAGACCGTCATCAGACCTTGGCATACCGACTTGTTTCTATGTCGACGACTCTAATCTCGGCACTGCTCGTTACAACCACAGTCTCGTCGTCGGCATAGGCGGTATACTTTACCGGAGCAGAGCCATCTGGCAAAGTAATCCCGCGAAGGGCCGGATTCACACGAAGCTGGCGCAAATATGGCTCAAGCGCCAGCACATATAGCATTGGGGATAACGGACAACCTTGACGGATCGATCTTGTTAACATGGAGGGCTTCGACCTCACCTCATTCACTTCCACCATAGCACCGGGGTTGGTATACAAGAGGCGAATACAACTGGGGACCAACCCCAGCCGAGTGAAGAACAGCCTCTAGGTAGTGATGGTCTACTCTGTCGAATGCTTTGGACTGATCTAAATTGATCAGCGCGGTTTCTGTGTCAACTTTTTCTACGATTAAGCGTATCGTGTGCAAATTATCTTGTATCGTCCGGCCCTTAACAGAACAAGTCTGTTCGGGACTTATTAGACGGTGTAAGACAATCTGCAGACGATTTGCTAAGATCTGGCCAAAATCTTTAACTCTGTGTTCAACATCGTTAAGGGCCGAAAATTACCTATCCCATCCTCTCCATTTTTATCTTTGCGCAACAATTTATAGATCCCCCTGGTAAAGTACTGAGGTATGCACCCGTTCCTAAACCAGGAGTTAAAAAGTACAGTCAGCAAAGGAATAAAAATGGGAGTCAGCCTGAAATACACCTCGTATAGCAACCATCAATCCCAGGTGTCCTGTCTAGCCCGACCTGTTTCAAGGCCTCAAGGACTTCTTCCTCTTTTATGCTACCTTCACACCTAGCCGCTTCGGTCGCCTCAAGGCAAGAAAAGTTGGCTAAATAGGTATCAAAATGTTCAATAGTCAGACCGGGCTCCTTGGTAAAAAGTTATTGAAAATGAGTTCGAAACTCCCTCCAAGATTCCGTCGTTCGAAGTTACGGTTCGTCCGTCCGGCAATGTGACACTGGCGATGTGTCGATCAGCAGAACGTAGAAACTCCTCCGCACGCAGTGACGCAGCCATATTTGTTGCCTCGTTTGGCGCTCTTTTTAATCTAGCCCTAACTAGTAATCCCTGGACCTTCCTATTATCCAAGGAGTCCAGTTCAGCCTTAACTATAGTATAGCTAGCAATATCCCCCTCCTCCACCGCCCTTTCTAATCTATCTTCTAGCGCCGCTTTCGCTGCTCTATAACTTAGATTGAGCCGGCGACTAAAATCAGCAGCGAATGATCTAATGACTTTTTTTTAGGTTACCCCACCACTTATTCCCGATGATAGACCCCGTCAATTCCCTCTGTATTGTTAGTAGAAGTTGTTCTCGGAAGTCCTTCACATCGAACAACGACGTGTTGAACTTCCAGTAACTAGCCATCCTAGGTTTAACACTATCTAAGTTTACTCGAACCCAGACAAGCCTATGGTCCGAATAAACTATACTATGAAATTTTGGACAGTCTAAAAGCCACAGGTCGACTCTCCTAACTAAGAACCGATCGATGTAACTCGAAAGTATCACTGGATAGGAGCCGCGTCGACCTGTCCAAGCCCATGCTTAATCCCCGGGGTTTTCGTTTCGAAATTTATCGACAAGATCAAACTTGTCGACAAAGTCACGAAACACTTTAGCATCCCGCTCGGGGTCTATGCGCCCAATAGCTCAGTATGGCTATTGGGCGCATAGACCCCAACAAAACGAAATGCCACATCCTTTACGGTAACATCCAGAACGAGCAATCTTCCCTCCGGATCTGCATAAAGAGTGCGCTTAACTAGCCAGGTAACCCCCGCTTGTGTGGGTATCAAAATGTGCTGAATAGAGCTGAAAGTCTCTAAAGAGCACATCCTGATAGTCACTTGGAATAAAATGAGTTTCCTGTAAGCAACATATATCCACACCGAGGCGTTGAAGGTCGCGTGCAACTCGAAGTTTACGAGAGGCGTCCTTCAACCCTCGGATATTCAACGTAGCTAATCTTAAGGCTATCTTGGTTTACTTAGGGTTGAGAATCCTGACCAAACATAGACGGTATCAAGACACCGACAGCTGTCCCCATGGATCCTGTGGTCATCTCAGTGGTGAATGACCCATCAGGGGACAGACCGCCGATGTCAAGAGGAAAGGTTAGTTTAATTGCCCTATGTAATGATGGGTGCATTTTGATAGGGACCCGTCCAACACATGATTTTTTCATTTCAGTAATATCTCTATCGTTAAAAAAAAGTGAAAATAAGTTGAAGGCACTGTTTGCCTCTTCCATCATCGCCCCAAACCCCGTTAGCTTCCCCTCTAGGTCTAACGACTGTAAATATTCTGTTCGCTTTGGGGAAGTTTTCGGTGTTTGAGATTTCTCTTTTTGTACAGTTTTAAATGCAAGCAGGTTTTTATAGTCCTTAGACTTGTGTCTTCATAATGGCTTCCCGTTCTGTTGAAATCTGGCAAACAGCGTTGCCGGAAAAGGGGGGGGGGTTCTTTTTGCGGGACTCAGTTTCGCATGAAGGGCTTCTCTGTCTCTTTTCTTCAGACGGGGTTGGAGGGGGCATGTCTGTTTTCATGGGAGAAGGGGGGTGTTCTGTGGTGTGTTGGCAAGTGTGCACAAGGGGGAAGGTCTCCGACTTTCTTTTTTGCGGGCACCTAGGGAAGTCATTTTCTTTTCTCTGTTAGGGAGTGCGGTGCTTAATGGGATTTGGGCTTTTTTGGGTGAACGTTTTTCCTTCGAGATGGGGATGGGTTTTTCCGGCAACAGAGATTCGGGGAAGGGGACGGTTTTTTTTATTCACGTTTCTCGTCCAAGCTATCTTTAAGCTTTAGAAGCTCTTTAAATTTGTTTCCTCCCGTGTCTTTGCTAGTTCTTATTTCTAGTTTTTCCTCCTTTGTGAGGGAGCGTGCATAAGTTTTAGGTGGCGATTTCTTTGGTGGAACGAGCTTCCATTCGTCCTTTTTTTGGGGGAAGGCTGCTTCCGTGTTGTAAACTGCCTCGATATCACCCGGTGATAATTTTGGTGGGGTGTCTTTAGGTTTCTCCTCTGCATCAGCTATTTTTGACCCAATCTGTGCATCCGGTTGTAGGTGGGTTAATACTCTATTTTTGGGGTTCCTGGGCGTTGACTGTTTTTTTGGGCACGTATACGTTAAGTGACCCACTTCCCTGCATATCCAGCATACTGGGCGGCTTTCTGCTACCACAATTGGCAATTTTTCCGTTTCCGCTTCCATGTAATACGGTATATTGTAGTACTCCTCCTTATTTATTAAAAGGTCAAAAGACCAAACACCGTTATAATGGTCTACACTGACCCCTGTAATATCCCCAAATTGGAGGAGATAGGCAGCCAAGTACTTCGAAGATGGAGACGGCAGTTCTCCTTCGCCCCATATACTCTATTCTAAGAATATAGTCATTTGTTATGATCTCATTTTGAGATAGTTTTACACAGTCCTCCTCTGTTTTAAAAAAGGCTGCCCAGGTGTTGTATCCTTTGTAATTCTTTCGGCTCTCATGCCAGTGGTAGTTATTAGTTTGGTTACTGTGTCCTTGGTCGAACGGATGAGTTTTTTGATCTTTCGGTCTATCACTAGAAGTAAGATAGTTTTCTTCTCGAACTCTTGCAATCTAGGTTGCTCCAATGTTATGCCACTTTTGGTTACGTGCTCTGCGCATTTCTTCGCTTCTGTCAAGAAGGTTTCTAGGTCAATTTTAATAGCCGGGGGCTTCTTCCAGCCTTCCCTTTCGTTGTCTATCTTTCCCTCGAAGGATCCGACGGCGCACAGCTGGCAGATGCCATGATCGGCGGTAACAAACGTGCCGTACTAAAAAAAACGGTACTAGTAGATAGCGACGGGGAAAAAGAAAGAAAGGAAATAACAAATTTAACAAGAGGAGATAACAATAATAACAATAATAATAGCAATGATAACAATAGCAAGCGCAATAAATGACATATACGACCAAAAGAATCCTGATGGGCATATGAGACAAATGGAATCGCCAATCATTTTTATAAGCACCGGCTATGCTAAACAACCAATGAAAACGTTTCAAAATTATTATAAAAATTGTCGAATTTTGGATTCAATCAGTTCGCCATAACTACGCCACGGACCGCATTTGATTCTTGGTCGCCATCTTGGTTACTGATCTGAACTACGCCGCCATCTTTGTTCAACACATATCTCAGAACTTAACAGGTTAACTACGCCACGGACCGCATTTGATTCTTGGCAGCTATCTTGGTTACTGATCTGAACTACGCCGCCATCTTTGTTCAACACAATGTCTCAAAACTTAACAGGTTATGCGCCCAGCCACCGTCTTTTCTTTGACGGATCGAAATCTAAATTCGAATTGTGGCAGGTAAAATTTCTGGGAAATCGAAGAATTCGAAAATACACAAATTCATATAACCTCCAACAGAGAATCCAAACGACCCCGAATTTCTCGAAAAGAGCGCGACTGTTTTTGCAGAACTGATTCAATATTTAGACGATATAAGTCTGTCTCTGATTATATGAGACGCATTGGATGACGGAAGGAAAGCATTGAACATATTAAGAGAACATTATTTATCAAAAGAGAAACCAAAAATTATATCGCTATATACAGAACTAATATCTCTGAAACGTAACGAGGACGAAACAATTACCGACTACTTTATAAGGGCAGAAACAACCGCCAATGCTTTAAAACTCTCAGGTGAAAAATGCTTCTCGAAAGCAGACACCACCAAATTACGTACCTCACCGCAACGTCTTCAAAAGTAATTTTCCCAAGAAAAAGAATAAAATTATCTGCTATAATTGTGGACGACCCAACCACAAAATTTTCCAATGTTGATATAAACGCTCTAAAATGGACTCCGTAAAAAAACATTGAGAACTTTGAGGAAGAACATACATTTCTATTCAAATGTAACTTTGACAATACAACAAACGTTAAAAATCTCTTTGTAGTCCGTGGTGCTACAGCGCACGTTATCACCAAGGAATCTGATTTTATTAATTTTGATTTAAATTTTAATCCTCAAAGTCATTTTGTCGAACTTGCCGACGGTAGTTAAATAAATGATATAGTCTTGAAAAGAGGCGATGCTAAAATATACCTAAAAAATAATAAAGGCGAAATCTGTAACTGTATTCTAAAATGCTCTGTTCATACCTACATTTAAGCAAGACATATTTTCCGTGCAGGCTGCAATTAAACAAGGCGCGAATATACAATTTGGCCAAAATACATCAAAATTGATATACCCCAATGGAACTGCATTTGGCATTAAAGAAAATGGCCGACTATATCATTTAAAAAGTATGGTTCCCTCAAAAACTGCCTGTCACGACTTGGGAACCTAGCATAAAATTCTAAGACACTGCAATACAGCTGATATTAAAAAATTACCAAATGTAGTCGAAGGCATGAAAATAATACCTTCAGACGATCTCCCAAATTGTGATGTGTGTGCACAGGGGGAAATGACAAAAGATATATGCCGAACGCCAGACAAAAAAGCTACGAAAATTCTCTCACTTGTGCATTGTGACTTAGCAGGTCCGATCAGCCCGATGGGGAGAAACAATCTAAGGTACGTTTTGAACTTTATTGATGATTTTTCCGGTTTAATTATGGTTTATTTTCTAATAACCAAATGCGACACTATCCTCGTCACTAAGAAATATTTAGCTGATGTTGCCCCGTACGGTTCAGTAAAATGTATTCGCTCAGATAATGGGACTGAATTTACTAGTAAAGACTTTGAACTTCTATTAATTAACCACCGTATTAAACACGAGAAATCGGCGCCGTACTCCCCCTTCCAAAATGGCACAGCTGAAAGGACGTGGCGAACCCTTTTTGAGATGACAAGATGCCTACTTATCGAATCGAAATTAGCGCATAGTTTATGGACATACGCTTTAATGGCAGCAGCATATATCAGAAATAAATTGTTCAATAAGAGGCCAGGAAAAATGCCGTATGAAGCGTTTTGCGGTGTAAAACCTAAAATTAACAGAATGCATCTATTTGGTTCTGATTGTTTTGCATTTATAGAAAACACCAGTAAACTAAATACTAAAAGCGAAAAAGGTACTTTCGTAGGTTACGATAAAAATAGTCCGGTATACTTAATCTACTTCCCAACTCAAAATGCCATAAAAAGGGTTAGATGTGTAAAATTCAATGATACATTAAATTTAAAAAATGGCATTCCAGTGGATGAAAAACGTGAAATATTGCCTAGCATCTTAATCGATCACAATGAAAATATTAATAACGACGACAATTACAGTAGAACTTCTGACGAAAATATTAACCAGACACGTTGATACCCAATAAAGGAGCGAAAAAGGCCAGACTGCTTACAAATTAAAAAGATACAAGATTACGCCGTGGATTACTGTTATTCGTTGAACAGCGCACCGGAAAGTTATAATAAGGCGATTAATTCAGAAAATCACCAAGAATGGGAACAAGCTATGGTATCCGAATTGAAAGCTTTATCTAAAAAATAACACATACGAAGTAGTGGCAAAACGAACAGATAAAAATATTTCTTCACACTGGGTTTTTTTCCAAAAAAAGATCACAGCTTCTGGCAGTGAAACTTTTAAATCAAGATTTGTTGTCAAAGGTTTTTCACAAGTTTCTGGAGTGGAATATCTTGCAACATTTTCACCAACGACAAATTTAACGACAATTAGAATTTTATTACAACTTGCCGCTCAATACAATTTAAAAATACATCAAATGGATGTAAAAAATGCTTATTTAAATGCTCCGATTGCCTGTGAAATCTGCATTTACCCTCCAGAGGGGTTTAAAATGAAAAATAAAAATTGGGTGTGGAAATTAAATAAATCGTTATATGGACTAAAACAAAGTGTACACAATTGGAATTTAACACTCCATAATTATTTAATAGAACAGGAATTTAAACAATGTTCCATAGACGCGTGCATGTATACCAAAAATGTAAGTAGTAAATTGTTGATTTTGGTTTTTTGGGTTGACGATATATTACTCGCTTCAAACTGTGACAACATTTTAAAAGATGTTAAAAATGAATTAAATAAAAAATTTAAAATGGCCGATCTTGGACAACTGTCATGGTTCCTCGGTATAAAATTTACCTGCGAAAATGAAACTATAACTATGGACCAATTACAATACGTTGAAAAAATTCTCCTTAAGTCCGGAATGTAAGATTGTAAGCCGCGTTCAACCCCCGTCGTAATGGACATAAATAAAAATATTGGGACCGAAACAAAATCCAAAGATAATCGAATATACAGGGAAATGGTAGGGAGCCTCATCTACTTGATGACCGCAACAAGGCCTGACATATGTTACACTGTAACAAAGCTATCTCAACACTTATCGAAACCAACAATTAAAGACCTTAATCTTGTAAAACAAATCCTTCGATACCTAAAAGGAACCAAGGAACAATCTTTAAGATTTAAAAAGTCTACATATCCTCTAAATTTAGAAGGATTTTCAGATTCAGATTGGGCTAACTCTGAGGATAGAAAGAGTATAGCGGGGTATTGTTTTAGACTGTCAAAGAATGGACCTATGATATCTTGGAAAACTAAAAAGCAACAAATTGTTGCCCTTTCTACTTGTGAAGCAGAATATGTGGCTCTTACTCATTCCGCGCAGGAGGCAATTTTTCTGAACACCCTTCTAAAATCTATTTTAAAACCAGATCTAAGTAAAAAAACCTATAGCAATTCATTGTGACAATCAGAGCAGTATCTTATTAGCAAATAATTCTATGATTCATCAAAGGTCGAAGCATATTGATATCAGATATCATTTTATAAGGGATGAAATAAGGAAAAAATCTATTACTCTTACCTATGTGACGTCTGAAAATAATATAGCCGGCATTTTCGCTAAACCAAGGCCGGAAAGTGGGGATCCAGCAGGCTCCCCTAAAGGAGGGGCACTCCTGCAATTGTAAAAATTGCCTGAGTAACCCCGTCGGCATTCCCCGGTAGGGGCGCCTCTGGCAGTAAGCAATGAACTTACTCCACCGGAAAGCCCAGTGGCAAGGCCTGGGAGGTTTAACCTCCTAGGTATTACCTAGGCAGCGTACCTCAGTCCGGCCCCTCACCTGTTGGGCTGAGTGTCAAGTGACGAATCCTTGACGAATACTACTACCCTGTCTCCCTGCAGCCGAAGCCTATCATTTTTATAAGCACCGGCTGTGCTAAACAACCAATGAAAACGTTTCAAAATTATTATAAAAATTGTCGAATTTTGGATTCAATCAGTTCGTCATAACTACGTCACGGACCGCATTTGATTCTTGGTCGTCATCTTGGTTACTGATCTGAACTACGCCGCCATCTTTGTTCAACACAATATCTCAGAACTTAACAGGTTAACTACGCCACGGACCGCATTTGATTCTTGGCCGCCATCTTGGTTACTGATCTGAACTACGCCGCCATCTTTGTTCAACACAATTTCTCAAAACTTAACATTATTCTTAGTGTTGCCCGTATTGGATATTGAACCTTCGACCCCCAGAGAATTGTCAGTAAAAAGATCATTTACTTACTACTTTATCCGTTACGCCAGGGGTTCTTTGACAGAAAGATTCCCTATACCTGAAGAAAGTCATGAATTACATCGTCCAAAACGTTGAGAGCCTAACACTCAAGGTGAGAACAGTAGAATAATCTATCAAATATTAATTATCGATCGCCATCTTAAAAAATATCAGAAACAAAAATTGATTTATTCTTAAGATGCAGCATATTCGGATTGCATATTTATTGATGCAAATATGATTTCAAAGCGGAGCGTGATAAAATGTGGCTCTTAAAAACTAAACAGTCACATAGTAAATAAAATGTGATTTTAAGCGACTGACAGACAGATGACGATTATCATGCCATTGTTCTGTGGTTTCGATGATGGTTTGTTAAACCGATTCGAGCTCTGAAGTATTTCCCGCATGTTGGACACTTGTGGGATAATTTTCTATCAGAGATGTTGACTCCTCTGTCCTTTCTAATGCTTCGTTTTCTTTTCCGTCTTTGCATTCCAATTCAGCAATTGTAGTCCCTTTGTGAGTTGTGACACGCCAGGGACATTTTTTTTTTTTTTTACATAGGCGTCACCACATTATCAAGGCCCACCGGCCACTCAAGGATAAGGGTTAAAGAGTGTACAGTAGAAATTGGTCAATATAGTAATCATTAGTAATGAAAATTTGGTAAATTTGATAACTTATATGGAACGGCTCATCAAGAACTTATTTACTTTAGACTTGAACACAACCATATTGTAGTCAGCCGGAAAGCAGGAAAACGGAAGACAATTCCACAGGCGTGCAGTTCTAAGAAAGAAGCTTTGTTCATGGAATCTACGTTTAGGTTTAGGCACAGATAAAGAGTGGGGGAAATTATTGATAGTGTTTACAGCTAGACGAGTGTTTCTTGTGAAAGTTTGGCGAGGGGGGACCATACATTGAAGCTCAGTTGAACACTTTCCATGAAAATAACGATACATCAGAGACAAACTCGCAACATCTCTTCTGTGAGATAGAGGTTGCAAGGAGGAGAAAAGGACATCTCCTACGAGGCTACGAAGTCTATTTTGAACTCTATCAAGGCAGGACAAGTCCTTTCTAGCAGCTCCTGCCCAGATGTGGCAACAGTATTCCATCCTGGGACGTACCTGGCTCTTATATAGATAGAGAATAGCATCAGCAGTGAGATATCTACCGGATCGATAGAAAGATCCCACCATTTTTCCAGCGGCCTTGGCAACAGATTTGATATACGTGTTCCATTTAAGATCAGGAGTAATGGTCAAGCCCAGAAGCTTGTCAAAACTTGAGGCCTCCTGAAGACGAGAGCCATTCATTTCAATTGATGACAAATGTGGATTAGAATGTTGGTGATGTAAAGAGAGAAGCTTGGTTTTAGATGCATTAAAAGTAACCAGCCACTCCTTTCCCCATTGTACTACGTGCTCAAGATCAGAGGAGAGAGAATTGGAGAGAACTTGGTCGTTTACTGTCTTAGATGTGGTACCATAAATGGTAGTGTCGTCAGCATAAATGTCTACAAATGATGTAAGGATATGATTTGGAAGATCATTAATGTAGATCAGGAAAAGAGTTGGGCCCAGGATGGATCCCTGAGTGACACCGGCATTAATACTGTGAGCTTCTGATTTTTGCCCCTCAACTACTACTCTTATGAACCTATCAGAAAGAAATGATTTAATAATTGGGAAGACTTTTCCAGCTATACCATAGCTAGCGATCTTATGAAGTAAACCTTTATGCCATACCCTATCAAAGGCTTTAGATATGTCAAGAGCAATTGCCCTAGAAAGATTGCCACCGTCGAGAGATTTGCTAATCCTATGCGATATAACTGTAAGGACATCTGCTGTAGATCTAGCAGAACGGAAACCATATTGAGTGTCACTAAGAAGGTTATTTTTGTTGAGATGGTTGAGATTTGTCTTAGGTTAGTTTTTCCCATCAGTTAGAATACAAACTGTTTGAGGGAGACCTCCAGATTGTCCTTGACCGTTTCCGCTTTCCTCCTGCGGGTCTTATTTTTCCTGTGGACAGTTAAACGTAAAGGAGCTGTTTTTAGAGACTTGAATCAGGTATGCGGCATATATGACCTGCCCAACGAATCTAGCACTGCTGTAACATAGCGTGTACTGACGGAAGGTTTGACTGGCTAAAATCTGTGTCTGGTATTTTATTTTGCCACTTGATTTTCAAAAATCTACAGTGGCAGGTCATATGGAAATTGTTCAGTTTCTTGGCATGTCAGAAATCATCATCATCGGCGGTCACTCGTGTCCGAGTAAGACTGTCCTCCGTTGTGGCTTCTGTGGGTCCTCAGGTGAGCATAGAGTCCAATCCTAGACTCAATTCGTCTTGTGTAATTTGGGTAGATAAACGTAGTGGTGGTGGGGTGGGGTTGGGTGTGTCTGATTGATAATCTGTCCTTTCTGTGCTTGCGTTTATCTTCAGCAGCTTGATTTAGGTCACTACTATAAAGCGCAGCACCTTCGTGGACAGCGCTCCTCCATGCCAACCTGCTCCCAGCCACGTCCTCCCATGTCTCAAGGTCCATGTGAAACCGCTTTAGATTTGCTTTGATGTTGTCCTTATACCTCATCTTTTGGCCACCCTGGGCACGCCTTTCTTCAACAAGCTGAGAGTAGAAAATCTGTTTTGGGAGGCGGAAATACGGCATTCGGACAACATGACCAGTCCATCTGAGCTGGCGTTGAGCAACAGTAGCGGTGATAGTGGGAATGTCAGCCTCACTCAGGACGCTGGTGTTGGTGTGTCGGTCCTTCCAACTTATTCTGAGGATTTTTCGGAGGCATCTTTGGTGGTACGTCTCCAGGGTTTTTACGTGCCTCCTGTATGTGGTCCAGGTCTCCGATCCATAGAGAAGAGTGGGCAGCAAGACAGCTTTGTATACCATGATTTTGGTCTTTGCCAGAAGGTCACGGTTCTCAAATTCTCTCTTCCTTAGCCTTCAGAAAGCCCCACTGGCACAGCTGAGACGGTGTTGTATTTCATCATCTATGTTGGCTTTTGATGATAGGATGCTGCCTAGGTATGGGAAGTGGTCCACATTTTCCAGTCTAGCGTTGTTGATGGAGATGTTTGGGGGTGAGACTGGAGTACTGTTTGGTGGTGATTGATGGAGGATTTGGGTTTTTTTTTATATTAATTGTTAGTCCTAGCTGTTTGTACGCCCTCGTGAAGGCAACCAGTGTACACTGTAGGTCCTCTTCTGAGAGGGCTACAAGGGCGTTATCGTCTGCATACTGTAGCTCCATAATGGATATGGTGTTCGTTCGACTTTTGACCCTAAATCTGTTGATGTTAAAAAGTCCTTATAGACCTTACTAAAGCCTTTGACTCTGTGAACCGTCAAGCCCTTTGGCTGGTTCTTGCAAGGTTTGGATGCCCAGAGAGGTACATTCGGGTACTGAGACTGCTACATGACAATATGTCAGCTACAGTCCTCAGTAGTAGTGGAGATGAAACAGCCCTTCAGGGTTGACACGGGAGTGAAACAGGGATGTGCCATTGCCCCAACCCTGTTCTCCATCTTCATTACTACTATCCTCCATCTCACGGACAAACATCTTCCCCATGGAGTTCGGATTATGTACAGAACATGTCAGACATATACAGTGGACGTTTTACAAGCATACATGAGGATGATAAGAATCACAGCTCAGAATACTTGGAGTCTGATCTGCATTTGAATTCCTCTACACTCCCACACAGTGGTTCTGAGACGTTCAAAGGCGACACTAGCCTTGGCTATCCTGCAATCGACTTCATCATCTATTTGTACTACCCTTGACAGAATACTGTCTAAGTAAGTGAACTTGTCCACAGCTTTTATGTTGGTTCCACAAATTGAGATCCGAGGTTCAACATAACTTTTTCCAGGAGAAGGCTGATACATCACATCGATTTAGATTAATAGTGTAACTCCTCACGCGAGAAGGTGGTTAAGGACCCCTTTTTATCTAAAAATCTCAGCTTGTGCAGTCTAGTCTCCTCTGAGGTTGTTACATGAAATCTGGTATGCTGAAAGCGAATATCGAAGCAGCAGGCAGGAAGAAAGACAAACTCATGTAGCCTATCTACAGAAGCTTAATTTCGCAAAATTATATACAAATATTTGTACAAATCTCATTCAGTTTTTTGTAAGTTTTTCCAAAGTCTCAAATCTCTTCACAGACAGCGACAGACGGTTAGATGAGGAAGGTGGAGGGGTCACCTCTCTATACGGTCTGTTCTTCTCGAACTCCACAAGCAATCTGCTTCAACTGAACTCCCAACTCTACTAATCTTCGCACGACAGTCGTATATATAGTAAGGTATGTATATGGCGTGGGAATTCTCCCAGCCAATAAGATTTCGCCACGAAATCGAAAGCTTTAGGGTTTTGCGTGGGTACGATTCCCATACCTGAAATCTGAATTACTTATTCTCACGATTTCCAGGGTCAGATGTCAATTATGACATCCTTGAGTTCATTTAAGACCAGACAATGTTATAAATGAAATTTCCTGTCATCAACTTTTAGCCGAAAAATATATTTCTCTGGTTTCAAACAATATCTATTTTGACATGAAATAATATATATTTATCTTCTCTATCTTAAATCCTTGGGTTATCTGGCGTCACCCGGGAATAAAAAGCATAGTCAGACCGAAATTGTCGCATGTCTTAGAAAAACGATCAACAATATAATGCATGCTTGGCTCTGTGTTGGTATTGAGGGCACAGTCAACACAAAACAAAAGATTTCGTGTGATATGAGTTTTAATCCTGGTGACAACACTAAGTTGTTTTAAGTTGAACAAAGTGCCGTCTGTCCTGTAGTTGATACTTCCTCCGAGGTCTTTTGCGTTTCTATAGAAATACTTGGACATATACAATAAAATGAGCCATTCATCAATTTTGTAATGCGAATGTTATTTCAAAGCAAAGAAAGGAAATTTAAAAGTGGACGTTGGTTTTACTTTCGAAAACCTCGTAAATCTCGCTTCCATTATGTTTGTCTTTTTATTTTCATTCCATGAGAAATGTGGCTGATAAAAGATAAGAATTGCCATTTTTTTCTTCCATCTAACACGGATTTTTACCTTGAAGGTGTATCTTCAACTCCTTACATCAAGTAGCTTGATATCTTGTCTGAAGCGCTTTTCATAAAAGTATGTGTGTGAAAAACAGAAATTTGTGTTAAGTGTTTAATTGATAATTAGGTTATTGTTTCGACGATGAAACAAAAATCATAAATTGCAAACAAAATAATAACGAACACATGAAAATAATTTATACAAAATCAACACATTTTCAGGTTCATGTTGAATTCTTTATGCGATGCTGATGACGTAATCGTACAAGAAATTGATTTATTTGATGTTGACAACCCCGTTGATAACTATAAAATCGATTTCGATGGTCCAAAATATTCGTCCCAACATTAATGACAAGAATTAGTGTAGGGACGATTAATCGAACGCGAGAATTGGAACCAGTAATAAGAAAAATCGAAAATGGTTTGTAGTATTGTAGTATCGTAATCGGTATCGGATTCGGAAAAATGTTCCGATGCTGAAAACGATTCTTTTAATTGTTTTTGTTTTAAACTTAATGTTTCATTGCTGGTACTAATTACAAAATAATAAATATTTACTGAATTTAAACTATCAGTAAAACTAAAATCGTTACACGAGCGTATTACGAAAATATATACAAATATTACATGAGGGTTAACTACTAAAACAAAAACAACTTTATACCTAAATATTCACAAAATCAGCAATTGTAATCAGAATCAGGCAAAGTATTGGAATCGTCACATCACTACTTATAATTATACACGTAACATAGCGTGTGAGATTTCTTCGATCCTCAATCATTTTTTTAAGGGAATCGCTCTAGACAAGGCATGAACCTACTTGATGTAAGCAGCTAAAAAGGACGACAGATGATTTTTGCAAAGACAGGAAATACATAGTGGTCAAAGTCTTCAATGGGCTAGACGTATATGAAGAAGGGAAACAGTCAGCAAGAAGGAGTTGCACAAGTCTATAGTTCTTAAACAGGAGTTACTTAAATGACAAGGTGTATTGTAACATATTTTCTTTCTTATAATTATAAAAACAGAGAATTGCTGTGGCAACTAGACCAATGAGTTGAATAAGTCGGAACCAAGTAAGTAAAGAATAAATCGGGCAATACATAAGCACACACACCATAATAGTACTTTTAGAAGAGAGCGAGACTAGCAGTATAACGTCTGAGAGAGAGAGAGAGAGAGGGCGTGGAGAGAGAGCGAGAGAGAGAGAGAGAGAGAGAGAGAGAGAGAGAGAGAGAGGGGGTGTAGAGAAGAAAGCGTGTGGTCAAACAAATGAATCTTTTCGTATGTCATTAATAATTGTATCGATTAAAACATTATTACAAAAGCGCACCATTCTGATACTGCTGCATCAGCGTCGTTAGAACAAAGTTAAGTTTAAAGGTAATAAGCGTAGTGACTCATTATGAAAGAATAGAATCAGTTTATACCATTGCATTGCCAATCTATCACAACATTTAAAAACACATATTAAACAAACCTTGTGGCATATATTACATATTAGAGACCCTACGTCAGCGGTGTTGGTATGATTTTGACAAGGATCACACTTAGTACATGTCATGATAACTCTAATATACAAAACAGAATCGTTCTTGATGCAGGGAGAAGCAAGTCAAATAATAAACAAAACAGAATGCCAATGGTCAATAACGTAGAAAACTTTGATCATCTAAGCGAGATGTTACGTAATGTCTCTGTGCGTTTGCATCACTAATTTTAACTTAACTAAATGATTAGTTAAGAGAACATCAGTCATTCTCCGTTCAGGTCTCTCCAAAAATAAAACCACGAGAAAAACTCTCAGCAAACATCTCCTTGTTGTGTAATATTATGCATACAAAATTATTGTATAGCAAGCACAGACGATGAAAAGAAGCAACTTGAAAAAACATTAGAAGAGATCACGTATAAACACATTAAGAACCATCGAATTTGAAACCTTTGCGTCAAGAGAAACAGTGAGAAGAATTTAAACATTTTAGCAAAGTATGAATTTATATTTTTTATAAATATATTAATATATTTTTTATAAATATATTAATATATTTTTTATAAATATATTAATATATTTTTTATAAATATATTAATATATTTTTTATAAATATATTAATATGTTTTTTATAAATATATTAATATATTTTTTATAAATATATTAATATATTTTTTATAAATATATTAATATATATTTTTATAAATATATTAATATATTTTTTATAAATATATTAATATATTTTTTACAAATATATTAATATATTTTTTATAAATATATTAATATATTTTTTACAAATATATTAATATATTTTTTACAAATATATTAATATATTTTTTATAAATATATTAATATATTTTTTATAAATATATTAATATATTTTTTATAAATATATTAATATATTTTTATAAATATATTAATATATTTTTTATAAATATATTAATATATTTTTTATAAATATATTAATATATTTTTTATAAATATATTTATATATTTTTATAAATATATTAATATATTTTTATAAATATATTAATATATTTTTATAAATATATTAATATACTGACACTTGGATATTTGGAACCATGTTTTCAGGGGACTATATAAAGCGATGAGTGAGATGTTGGTTTACATTATATTTAAATTTCTGCATGGAAGTACAGTCATGGAATCAGGGAGCATGGAGGAAATTCCAAAGTCTAACAGTCCGAGGGAAGAAACTACTTGAGTAGTAGGCTTTACGTCATCTAGGGATTTCTTCTGTGAAAGGATTTTGTTTGTAAACGGATTAGTGTCGGGTATACGTCACCTGGGGTACAAATGCAATAATTTTGTTATAGCACATTCCATTAAAATACTTGTCAAACAGGCACAAAGATGCAACATTGCGGCGATGGGACAGGGGTTGGAGCTTGGTTAATAATGCGGGATCTATTGGATTGAAGGTTCTTTTTTGGATCTTGTCTTAGAGGGAGAGACTAGTGGTGGATGCACCAGCCCAGATGTTGCGACAATACTCCATACATGGACGAATCGTGGCTTTGTAGAGATACAGGATACTCTCAGGTGGGAGTAATTTTCTAGCACGATAGAGATAACACTCCTTTACAGTAACCTTTGCAATATATTCAATGTATTTGTTCCAATTCATTCTACCTGCGAATGTTAAGTCGAGGAGTTAGAAGGAATTATTTTCAAGTAGGATGTTTTTAGTTATGGCTATTGGTGGTTAAGAGTGTTACAAGAAAAGGTTTCACTTTTCTTGTAAGTAATAAAAATATTAGATAAGTAAAAATGAGATTAGATAGACCGAGATTCGAATCTTGTAAGCAAATAGAGTCATAAATGGAATGTAGAATTTCGCATTGTTAAATTTAATATAAAATAGTAGATATGTTTGAGTAAAAGGGATTTTGATTTTTCAATTCTTTTTTATGAAAACTGAATTAAAATAAGGTCAGTTAGAAGAACGAACAATAGCAAACTAAAAACATATTGAAAAATAAGTTAAGTCGAAAAATAGGTTAGTAAGAATTCTTTGTCTGCAGACATGTGCGAACCACGCATGTTCAGGCCATGTGGGTCGATCACGTTTTTGGACATGTGTATGACGTCATAGCAGAAATGAATTCTCAATACAGTAGCTAGAGTCGAAGATGAGTTAGACAGAGACGAAAAACAGAGTTGGAAACAGGAGGCAGTCGAGCAGGGTCGGTCGAAAAGGGTCCCTTTGGAAGCGAGGGAGGAAGTTTTAATTATGTAGTCGACTTTGTATTCCTGGATGTCATCATCGTTGCGACCGGTTGAATGGAATAAAAGAACATCTCATATTTTTATAACTGCGGTCTTCATGTCTTCTTTCTACCAAATTGAATGTGAAATCATTTATATGAACATTGTCTCCCTCATAGTTATTATGTACTCTAACAAGAATGTGCATCCCCTTATCTCAACCCTCCCCCCTCGCTAATATATGTGTTAAAAGAACTGGTACCCCCCTCTCTAAATATATGTTATATGAGTCCACAGACTGTAAACTGTATAAATGTCTCTTCTTCCCCTCATCAATATGTACCTCGTCTCTCTTTAAAAAGATCCCATCTATGCAACAAGAAGGTTTCTTGTAATTGTTAAAGAAGACAAGGTTAGTCTTAGCAGCATTAAATGGTACCATCCAATTACAGCCTCATTCCAGTACGGACTGGTGGTCGTTTTTCTTAAGGATTCTTCTATTAACTTAAATATGCTTCCATCCGTTTTATTTTAGGCTGAAATATTTTTCATAGTAGCCAATTTGCCAATGTGTTATTTCTATTGAATGCCAATCATTATCGTTTTCAGATAATGTTTTGGACAATCTGTTCTGTGCACGAACTTGGTTCGCAGCTGAAGTAGATTTTGCACCGAGTGACATCTGGGAAAAGATATCTCTATATTGCTGTAGAGAAAATTTTAATGAGTGCGAATATTACTTTCCATCAAAAACGCCCACGTGTCTGCGCCTCTTTTAGGGTTCGGCTACAGAATAATAGACGAAACCAAAATTATGACGCCCATGTGATTTTATTTTCAATGGTCGCGCCAAATCTCAGCGAAATTTCATTGAATTCTCGTCAAAATCTCATCGTATTCTCGCCGAAATCTCAGCGAATTCTCCCGAATTCGCGTCAATCATATGCAGATTAAAGATCTTGGGTCGTATATAAGAAAGGCGTTTGAAGAACGGGTGATTGCGTTTTTTTTTTTTTAGAAAGGTGAGTTGTACACACATGTTTCATGAAGGGATACGTGTTGTTGGAAGCTGAGAGAACAGAGAAGTTTAAAGATGATTCGAATTACATCGTCAGTGAAAAAGGGTATTATCAATTTCTATCATTTTCAATCAAATTAATATACATATTAATAAATCGAACGACAATAAAATAGTCGGTGTTTGTTCGAAATAAGCACGAAAATTGAAAAATTGAATTTCAATTAAAACTTATGTACTTAATTATCATGTCGAAGTTAGTAACACATTAAAAAATTACGAAAAATGATAAAGTAAAATATTAATTATTAATAAAAATAGTTTTCGAAGAAATTGTAGGTTTACTTAAATAATAAACAAAAGAGTTCGTAACAGCCTGAGCTCAAGGGAAGTAACTGCAGTCCGTTATACTGAAACAGACAACTTCACAGTATCTTCAATTTTATTCAAAAGAACGAAACAATTCAAGCAGTTAATTGATCCAAATTAAAGAGTTACATAAAAATATGTACTTATGTCAACTTCGTTATTTATTTTTTCATGTTTCGTTTGATTTTAATAAATTGTTCGTTGCTTCATTCGTTTTTATGGATTCTTCCTTTTTTTAATTCCAAACAATGAGTTACTTCCCTTGTTTGAATTTCATTACAAAAATAATAATTGCAGATCAGTGGACCGTGAAATCGTTTAAGCATATGTTTTATGTAAAAATATAGTAATACGTAACTAATTGCGACATGGCAATTAAGTAGATAATTTTAGTTTAAATTAACATTAAAATTAGGTATACAACTTTGGTTTTTAGTTGAAATTCAATTTTTCGATTTTCAATTTTCGTTATTTCGAAAGAGTTCCAAATATATCTATATATCTGTAAACGTGAAATTGTCAGTGTGTCTGTCTGTGTGTATATTGCCCTACCAAATACTCTTTCAATTTTCACTCTAAAGACTCGAGATTTGACATAAGGGGTACTGAGATATGGAAAAAATCTTTTTAATCGGTTTTCGGCCAGGAAATTGGCTGCCAAGGAGTCAAAGTTCAACGATTTTACCTTTGAAAACTTTACTAAACTCCTCCACTAATTTTGGGTCTAAACACTTGAAATTTTAGATATAGATTCCTTGGACATCGATCAAACTTTTAAATTGGATTTGAGCCCAAAACAATAAATGTTAAGCGGTCAAAATTGGAGTTAATGTTAAAAAAATTGACTTCTACGGCCGCTAGCAAACTATTCAGCCAATTTTGGGTCAAAACATTTGAAATCTATATATGTAAAAGGCAAAATGTGATCATTTTATGTCTCGCAAAGGCTTTTTTCGTCGGCATTTTCCAGGGGGTTACTATGTCTTAGAACTTTTTATATACCGTTTAAATAATAATATCAAAGATTTACGAACGCGCGTTGCGTCTAGATTTATTTATGTCGATTTTTACAAAATTCTTGCTATTTCAGCCCGTCTTGTGTTCGTTCAGCTTTTTTGTATAAAACCGAATGGGGAAGCAAATAAATTCGACACTGTTCCCGACTGGGGAACATCCAGAAGCAATCAGCTTTGATCAATGTGGGGTCAAACTCCTTATGTCAGACAATTGCTATTCAATTTGGACAATCCCTTTTTATGGGGAGCTCGTCCCCTCCCAACATCTTGGGGAAACAACCAGCCAAAGTTGGGTAACCAAACCCAAAAGCTGCCCCGCAGTAAAAGTTAACTCCGCCACTTCTATTTGACCTCATTAATGAGGTCAAAAAGAAGGAGCAGACTTAACTTTTATTGCGGGCACGTGTCAATTCTGTTTTTAATACTTAAATAAATATAGTTTTATGACTCTTTCTTGCTGGCCGAGCGGGTAACGAGTCATGTTTTTTGCACACTTTATTTTCCACCTTCGCCTCAAGTCTTCGGGTTCGACCCTAACTACTTACCAAAACTGTCTTTTTTAAAGTCCCCCCCCCAACATAAACACTCGGGCAACGATTTTTTAAAAATAAGTTTTAACATTGTTTTCTTTTTGTATAATATTTAAACAGGGTTATTACTTCGCTTATTCTTTTGTTTGGATCCCCCCCACACCAACACGCACACCTCTAAACACCCGGGCAACGCCGGGTACCCCCGCTAGTTTTACATAAAGTATATTCAGACATGCAACAAGATTTTGGGTGAAAATTTGGCTGCCAAGAGGTTAAAGTCGAAAGAGTTGATCTTTGCAGACTCTACCAAACTCCTTCGCGAATTTTGGGTCTAAAAATTTGAAATTTTAGATGCAGGTTATTTGGACATGAGTCAAACATTTTAATATATATATATATATATATATATATATATATATATATATATATATATATATATATACACACATAAAGTTATGGCCCGAGCAAATCTGGGCTGAACTGTTACTTATCCAATAAAACTATATAGATTAAAACTAAAGAGTCTTTGACAATAACTCAGTTGTTATCTGTTTTATAATAATTAGAAGTGACAAACGGGGACGAATAACCCTTTGACGTCGGACACAAAGGCTCCAGCACCCGATGTCCATTGACTAAAACGTGAAAGGATTACTCACACTTAAGCCATCGATCATTTTCTGTTGTGGCATAAAACGATAACGAAATGACAACTACTTAATGAACGGCAACTCATTTGCGACCCTTTTCGTTTTGTCATTACGGAAGTTCTTTGTAATCATTAATCTTTGCTGCAAGCTGCGTTTTATACTAATCATGCAAATGGAAGAATCACTGAGGAGAAGCGAATAGGAAGTTATACGAAATCGAAATTTTGATTATCTAACGCTGACAAAATGTCGGATTTAAAGGCGGAGACGATTTGCTGGATAATGGGAAACTACACCTGCTGCACGATGAACAGATATATATTATAAACGTATTAATTGTTGGCAAAATGTACACAGTTGTATATATCTATACAAGCGAACATATACGCATGTATAAATAATTTAAAATTTTCATATTATTCATATTATTATTGGCTGCCAAGAGGTTAAAGTCGAAAGAGTTGATCTTTGCAGACTCTACCAAACTCCTTCGGTATTCCAATTATAGTACTCAAAAAACTTCAACCTGAACTAGCGCCCATACTTACAAAACTATTTAAACGTTGTCTTAAGGAGAATAGTTTCCAATCTCCCTGGAAAATTTCATCAGTATGCCCTGTATTTAAGAATTCAGGTGATCGCTCATCTCCCTCTCAGTACAGGCCAATAAGTCTCCTGTGCGTCATGAGTAAGTTGCTAGAATCTGTGTTAAATACAGAAGTAATCAACCATCTCAACAAAAATAACCTTCTTAGTGACACTCAATATGGTTTCCGTTCTGCTAGATCTACAGCAGATGTCCTTACAGTTATATCGCATAGGATTAGCAAATCTCTCGACAGTGGCAATCTTTCTAGGGCAATTGCTCTTGACATATCTAAAGCCTTTGATAGGGTATGGCATAAAGGTTTACTTCATAAGATCGCTAGCTATGGTATAGCTGGAAAAGTCTTCTCAATTATTAAATCATTTCTTTCTGATAGGTTCATAAGAGTAGTAGTTGAGGGGCAAAAATCAGAAGCCCACAGTATTAATGCCGGAGTCCCTCAGGGGTCCATCCTGGGCCCAACTCTTTTCCTGATCTACATTAATGATCTTCCAAATCACATCCTTACATCATTTGTAGACATTTATGCTGATGACACTACCATTTATGGTAGCACATCTAAGACAGTAAACGACCAAGTTCTCTCTAATTCTCTCTCCTCTGATCTTGAGCACGTAGTACAATGGGGAAAGGAGTGGCTGGTTACTTTTAATGCATCTAAAACCAAGCTTCTCTCTTTACATCATCAACATTCTGATCCCCATCTGGCATCAATTGAAATGAATGGCTCTCGTCTTCAGGAGGCCTCAAGTTTTGACAAGCTTCTTGGCTTGACCATTACTCCTGATCTTAAGTGGAACACGTACATCAAATCTGTTGCCAAGGCCGCTGGAAAAATGGTGGGATCTTTCTATCGATCCGGTAGATATCTCACTGCTGATGCTATTCTCTATCTATATAAGAGCCAGGTACGTCCAAGGATTGAATACTGTTGCCACATCTGGGCAGGAGCTGCTAGAAAGGACTTGTCCTGCCTTGATAGAGTTCAAAATAGACTTCGTAGCCTCGTAGGAGATGTCCTTTTCTCCTCCTTGCAACCTCTATCTCACAGAAGAGATGTTGCGAGTTTGTCTCTGATGTATCGTTATTTTCATGGAAAGTGTTCAACTGAGCTTCAATGTATGGCCCCCCCGCGCCAAACTTTCACAAGAAACACTCGTCTAGCTGTAAACACTATCAATAATTTCCCCCACTCTTTATCTGTGCCTTAATCTAAACGTAGATTCCATGAACAAAGCTTCTTTCTTAGAACTGCACGCCTGTGGAATTGTCTTCCGTTTTCCTGCTTTCCGGCTGACTACAATATGGTTGTGTTCAAGTAAATAAGTTCTTGATGAGCCGTTCCATATAAGTTATCAAATTTACCAAATTTTCATTACCAATGATTACTATATTGACCAATTTCTACTGTACACTCTTTAACCCTTATCCTTGAGTGGCCTCTGGGCCTTGATAATGTGGTGATGCCTTTGTAAATATATATATATATATATATATATATATATATCTTGCTGAGTTAGAAAGAGAGTAAATCTCAGCTCAACAAACTACTTTGGAGCATATATATATATATATATATATATATATATATATATATATATATAAATATAAAAATATAAAATATATTTTAGTCATCGACATACAGACCTGTTTCGTTGTATCACAACTCATCAGTGCCGCTAGACTAACACCTCTCCCAAGCCGAGGATCGAACCTAGAACCGTCGTGATGACAGTCGGCAGTCCTACCCCCTTGACTACGGAATCGGTGGCCGAAATTAACCTGTCCGAACGATTATTTAAATAAACATTCGTCCGCTACTCGTAGAGGGCTCAAACGTTTGTTTGTAAACAAATCGCGAGCTTCGCATTATTTCAGCTAAATTAAGTAGCGAGTAAGATAATTTACGAGAGTGCTCTACCAAAGAGGGGAGCTTTATAAATATAAACTATATTTTAGTCATCGACATACAGACCTGTTTCGTTGTATCACAACTCATCAGTGCCGCTAGACTAACACCTCTCCCAAGCCGAGGATCGAACCTAGAACCGTCGTGATGACAGTCGGCAGTCCTACCCCCTTGACTACGGAATCGGTGGCCGAAATTAACCTGTCCGAACGATTATTTAAATAAACATTCGTCCGCTACTCGTAGAGGGCTCAAACGTTTGTTTGTAAACAAATCGCGAGCTTCGCATTATTTCAGCTAAATTAAGTAGCGAGTAAGATAATTTACGAGAGTGCTCTACCAAAGAGGGGAGCTTTATAAATATAAAATATATTTTAGTCATCGACATACAGACCTGTTTCGTTGTATCACAACTCATCAGTGCCGCTAGACTAACACCTCTCCCAAGCCGAGGATCGAACCTAGAACCGTCGTGATGACAGTCGGCAGTCCTACCCCCTTATATATATATATATATATATATATATATATATATATATATATATATATATATATATATAAACTCCAAAGTAGTTTGTTGAGCTTTGTATTATCCCGATAAGTTTCCGCTTATAGAATTGAATATATATATTGCAATTAATTCTTTTTTTGTTTTAATTTTCATCAACAACTTAATGTGTCTGTGTGATATTATGACCCAAAGTATTGGGAACTTATTACAAATAGAAAAAAAAACTATGAAAATGGAAGGAAGAAATAGTTTACTGCAGGTTATGACCCGGAACAGATAGGAACAGATTTGGCGGACATATATGAGCTAACAGACAACCAAGATGTGGACGGTAGAGTTTAGAGAATAATTTTCAGCAATGATATCACACGCACACATTTAGAGTTCAACTGATATCTACAGAACGTGTCGGTGTATCTGTTTTATTTTGTAAGTGTCCGATTTTACTTTATACTTGCTGTTCAGTCCAGCTTTGCTTGGGCCCTATGTACTGTTCATAACTTTATGTGCATATGTATATATATATATATATATATATATATATATATATATATATATATATATCAAAAAGTTTGACTTATGTCCAGGTAACCTACATCTAAAATTTTAAGTGTTTAGACCTAAAATTGGCGAAAGATTTTGGTAGAATCTGCAAAAGTCAACTGTTCCAAACTTGACCTCTTGGCAGCGTAACATTCACCCAAAAACTGGTTAAAAAGCTTGCAGTATGTTTGAATAACATTTATGCATAATTTCATATGTTTACACCAAAAATTGGCTTAATAGTCTATTAGATACCGCAAATGTAAAATTTTTTGAACTCCGAGCCCTTAATCCACGAGGAAAGTCATTAGCAAAATATTACATCTGGTTTTATCTCCCCTCTTTGGTTTTCATACATAAAGTAAATTTCAGAGTTCATAAAGATTATTTGATACTGGAGATAATCGTACCCTATTTCCAAAAGAGGGTAGATATAACACATGAGAAATATTTGGAATCAAGTCTCCCCTTTGTTGTTATTTCAGATCATTTGTGACCATAGCAGCAATGTTGAGAATGAAGTTCTTGTGGAATTTTTAATTTTGATTTCAAATTAAGTATTTTCAAATAAGTTTTCTTTTATAATACATTTACTTTATAAATCATTTTTAAGAGCATTTTTTGCTCTAATCGTTTAAATTACAATTATGCCTTTTTTTAGAAAGTTGAATACAAGATGAAAAAAAAATTAAATTTGCATAATGTTATTTCAATTCAAGCCGAAAAGCTGCTGAAACAGCTCGCGATATCAACGAACCGTTTCGCCCAAAAGCCACTCCTGGACGCACAGCACAATGATGGTTTACGAAATTTTGTGGCAGCGACGAGAGTTTTAAGATGATGAGCATAGTGGTCGGCGATCTGACGTTGACAACGATCAATTAAAAGCCTTAGTCAAAGTCAATCCCCACACAACTGTTCGAGAACTTGATTCTGAAATAGACATAACGTATACGACACTTTACAATCACTTGAGAGAGATTCGAAAGACAAAATACTTGATAAATGAGTGCTTCATGAATTGAACGACAACTAAAAGAAACGGTGAAAGTCATGCTGACTATTCTGTGGTTTGCGACCGGTCCCATCCATTAGTTTTTTAAATGCAGGCAAAACTAATACGGCGGAGAAGTATTGCCAACAAATTGATTAAATGCGTCAGAAATTTCGACAACACCAAGCAGTAGTCAACAGAAAAGGCCAAATGCTCTTCAACGTCAATGCCCGACCGAATTAGGCTACGAAACTCTGCCTCATCTGCCATTACCTCCTTCATTTAACTTTTACCGACTTCGACTTTTTCAAGAATCTCGACAAGTTTCTGCATGAGAAATGCTTCAAAAACCTAAGCGATATCGAAACGCCTGCAGTAACTTCATCGCCAGCAGAACGCAAGATTTTTACATTACTTGCATAAATACACTTGTTTTTCGTTGGCAAAAATGTGTTGATTCTGTGCTTATTTCGATCAATAAACTTTTATTTGAGCTGAGATATGTTCCTCTGAATTTAAAAGTTAAAAACCGCAAGACCTTGCTTGCCAACCTAATATATAAAAAATACACTACACATTTTTGCGAAAAATATACACTAATTCTATTGTAAAGTAAAAATATAGAATCTTTAAACATAAACTTTATTGTTTGAAACAAGGTATACGAGAAATTTTAAAGTTCTTTCCTTAATCTATGGATTTTCAATGCATGGCTGATATGAACAATATGTTGAAAATCCATGCAGGAGAGAACTTAAAATTTTCTTGCATGCCTTGTTTCAAACAATCATTTTTTGTTTAAAAATTCTATATTTTTATTTCACAAAATTTAATTATAGATACTACAATTCTTACTTTACTCTATCTTTTATATCGATTTTATTTGACTGAGATTGTCTAATATATAAATATCTTTTCTCAGCATTATTTTATAAGACTGTAAACCACAAGATTAATTTATCTGTGATTTAACTTATCTCATTTTCAGGATCTATACACACACACACACATATATATATATATATATATATATATATATATATATATATATATATATATATATATATATATATATATAGGCTTCCTTAACTACCATAGAGAAAAGTTAGTAGAGACCGCAGAGGTCCATTTTTTTTAAACTTTGGCCCCAATTTTTACCCCTTAACATTTATTTTTTCTGGGCTCGAATCAAGTTAAAATGTTTGATCTATGTCCAAGTAACCTATATCTAAAATTTCAAGTGTTTAGACCCAAAATTGGCAGAGGAGTTTGGTAGAATCTGCAAAGGTCAACTCTTTCAACCATGACCTCTTGGCAGCGTAACATTCGCCCAAAAGCTGATTAAGAAACATATTTGAATACCCTTTATGTATAATTTCAAATGTTTAGACCCAAAATTGGCTTAATAGTCTGCAAATGTAAAATCTTTTGAACTCTGACCTCTCGGTAGCCAAATTTTTTTGCCAAAAACTGATTAAAAAGCGTTTCCTATGTCTGAATACACTTTATGTAAATTTTCAAATATTTAGATCGAAATTGGCTGAGTAATTTGGTAGAGACTACAGAGGTCATTTTTTTTAATTTGACCCCAATATTGACCCATTAGCATTTATTGTTTTGGGCTCAAATCAAATTATAATGTTTGATCCATGCCAAAGAACCTATATCTAAAGTTTCAAGTGTTTAAAACCCAAATTAGCGGGGAGTTTGGTAGAGTTCTCAAAGGTCAAATTGTTGAACTTTGACCCCTTAACAGCCAAATTTCTGTTTGAAATTTTTTTTTCCCCAAATCTTAATAACCCTTTTCTCAAATTCTGTATCTGTACATCGAATACTGACAAAGTTATTGTGTAGGGAAATGTCATCACACAGACAAATAGACACACACAGACATTTTCACTTTATATATATATATATATATATATATATATATATATATATATATATATATATATATATATATATATATACTAGCATTTCAGCCCGGCGATTCCTGGGGGTTGGGAGATGTATGCTGAGCAAAAAAAGAAAAAAGAAAAAAAGAAGAAAAAAAAGGTTAATTTTTTAAAACTTTGACCCCTATTATGCCCCTTAAAATCAAGTTATTAAGTTAGATCCATGTCCAAGGAACCTATATCTAAAATTTCAAGTGTGTAGACCCAAAATTATCGGAGGAGTTTGGTAGAGTTCTCAAAGGTCAAATCGTTGAACTTTGACCCCTTAACAGCCAAATTTCTGCCCGAAAACCAATCACATCGATTTTATCAAATCCCAGTACCCTGTATATCAAATGTCGAGTCTGTAGACTAAAAATTGACAGTTATTGCGTAGGGAAATACACACACACACACACACACACACACACACACACACACACACACACATTCACTTTTATAGATATACTAGCATTTCAGCCAGGTGTTGCCCGGGTGTTTGGAGGTGTGTATTGAGCAAAATAAAACAAAAACAAAAACGCGGTCATTTTTTTTAATTTGACCCCTATTATGACCCCTTAACATTTATTGTTTTGGGCTCAAATCAAGTTATTAAGTTAGATCCATGTCCAAGGAACCTATATCTAATATTTCAAGTGTGTAGACCCAAAATTGGCGGAAGAGTTTGGTAGAGTTTTCAAAAGTCAAATCGTTGAACTTTGACCCCTTAACAGCCAAAATTCCGGCTGAAAATGGATTAGAAGGATTTTCCCAAATCTCAGTACCCTGTATATCAAATTTCGAGTCTGTACCCTGAAAATTGACAGAGTTATTGCGTAAAAAAATGTACACAAACACACACACATCATGTTTACTTTTATATATATACTAGCATGTGTAGCCGGCGTTGCCGGGTGTTTGGAGGTGTACGCTGAGCAAAAATAAACAAAAAACAAAAAAAGGTCAATTTTTTTTAATTTGACCCCTATTATAACCCCTTAAAATTGATTGTTTTGGGCTCAAATCAAGTTATTATATCTAAAATTTCAAGTGTTTAGACCCAAAATTGTCGGAGGAGTTTGGTAGAAGTCTCAAAAGTGAAATCGTTGAACTTTGACCCCTTAACAGCCAAATTTCTGGCCGAAAACCAATCACATCGATTTTATCAAATCTCAGTACCCTGTATATCAAATGTCGAGTCTGTAGACTAAAAATTGACAGAGTTATTGCGTAGGGAAATGTACACAGACACACAGAAAGATACACAGACACACAGACACACAGACACGTTCACTTATATATATATATATATATATATATATATATATATATATATATATATATATATATATATACTAGCATTTCGGCCCAACGTTGCCCGGGTGTTTGGAGGTGTATGCTGAGCAAAAGAAAAAAAAAGATCAATTTTTTAAAACTTTGACCCCTATTATGACCCCTTAACATTTATTGTTTTGGGCTCAAATCAAGTTATTAAGTTAGATCCATGTCCAAGGAACCTTTATCTAAAATTTCAAGTGTCTAGAGCCAAAATTGTCGGCGGAGTTTGATAGAGTTCTTTTGACCCCTTAATCGCAAAATTTCTGCCCGAAAATCAATCACATCGAGTTTCCCAAATCTCAGTACCCTGTATATCAAATGTCGAGTCTGTATTGACAGAGTTATTGCGTAGGGAAATGTATATTATATATTTCACTAAACCTTAACTCAAACCTAAGCTGGTGCTTTTTAATGTTCACAAATTTTCCAATCACATTTAATCATAAAACCAATATAATCTTCAGTCTCAAGTATAATATCTAGACCCACCTCTGATAAAAACTTCCTATCACAACTCTATTTTTCATTAATAATGATTTAAGAAAGCCAGTGTATAAAATACAATTAAAACACTATCCGTTTAAAGTCCGTAATTACACATAACATGACTCGACGTAAATCCAAAATAACGCATCCATCTAATAGAATCAATAAAAATAACCTTCAAGCAATATAATCTCAACCAACAGACATTTAAGCGTATATAACCATTTGAGGCGAAAAAAAAATCGATCCTCTTTTAGCACAAATGTCAAATGTAAAAACTAGCATACCTAAAGAATTTTTTCAGATTGTAGAAAAATGTTTCAAATATCCACAAAGGTATATCACCGTCTTAATTAAAATTCAATTAAGATATCTTATTCCACTATACCCACCCTGACACAGATAATAATAAAAAAGTAAAGCAGTTCTAACACTATAATCCCCCACAAACTAACCCAGTAACACTAACCACGCGGGGTCGCAGAAATACCTGGATTAGAACCTAGGCGCGGAGAAAACCCTCTCAGGGCTGACGGACCCAGTAGGTCTTCCCAGATCATCCGTCTAGGAGAAGGAAAACTCTGAAACTAAACCAAAGGGGAGAGAGGCCTCTTCAGTCTTGGATGACAACCTTCCTAGAGCTGGTGACTCAAACAAATTCACCGGTTTGCAAACCTAAATTGCTTAAGGAGTAGATAGGCTCTGTCTATCGCCCGGCTTCCATACTCCTTCTTTGCCTATTAGTCAAGCGCAGAGACACTATCTCAGTGATTCGACAGAAACACCCAGCGGTAGATCTTGTTTTCTGGCTAGGGCAATGAACGCCGTTCTTCCCCATTCCCAGCACGCCCCACCCCTAAAACTGAACATTTGGGAGTGCTTGAGTATAAGATATGCCTGAGCGATTAGATTGGGTTGACCTTCTTCTAAAGAGTTGAGGGTACCGGATTGACAGTTCCTGGCTGCTGTTCCCGACTGGTAGTACAGGAGCCCTAACTCTTTGGTAGCGCTTAGAGCGGCTGCTCCATCAACAGTTGAATAATATCGGGTTGTTTGTAGTGCCATGACGCGCATGGAAAGGGACCCTGCACTCATCCCCGGTGGGCTTTCCTGAGGCCACAATCCTAATTGGAGAAAGGTCAGCTGATGGTCTACTTGTGATGCATGTCTGAAGCTCCGCATAACCTCTTGTTTAGCTCCCCCTTACCGAAACTCTTAAAAAAAAATATGACGACAGTACAATCTAAAAATAAGCTTAAACCAGGATTAGGGACAAACAAATTCAACTTGCCTCCTCCCTTGAGGCTCTCATTCACAAATATCCGTGGGCTTAGAACTAACTTAGCTGATGTTGAAGCATTTCTCTTAACAAATACTCCGGATATCTTAGCACTAAGTGAGACTAACCTACACTCCTCCATTCCCTCTAACCACTTTAACATGCCTGGATATCTCCCACTCTGCCGTAAGGACTCTGACAGACATATGCACGGACTTGGAGTTTACATTCGTAATACCCTTCCCTTGACTAGAGAAACAAACCTAGACACAGATGATCAAGCCTTTATGTGCTTTAGACTAAACATGCAACACAATATTAGCTACTATTATTTTCTCTACCGCTCTCCCTCGACTCAGGACTGCTCCATAATAAACAAAGTATCTGACAGCATAGACACGGCACTGTCCCTCGACACTAGCGCACAAATACATGTGTTTGGTGACTTTAATGTCCACCACAAAAACTGGCTTGGATTCTCTACTCACACAGATGCAGCGGGCAGCACAACCCATAGCTTCGCTATATCTCACTCCCTATCACAAATTGTTACGTTTCCAACCCGTTTCCCTGACCAGGAAGAACAACACGCATCATATCTAGATCTGTTTTTGACCACAGTTCCCGATGACTGCATAACGAAGGCCCACAGCCCACTCGGGAACGCTGATCATGCAGTGATAATGATTGAAATCGCCCTAAACTCTAGACCCAAAACTGAAGAGCCAGTGCTCAAAACAACGAGATATTATAATAAGGCTGACTGGGAAGCCATCAGGGAACTAATTAGAGATGCTCCATGGAAAAATATTTTCTCTCTCCCTGCTGAACAATGTGCAAACGAGACCACTGACTGGTTCAAAACTGCAATCGAAGCGCATGTTCCCATGCGGATAATTTTATAGTAAGCCCCACTCTCCCCAATGGTTTACGTCGACTTGTGCAACTGCCATTGCTCAAAAGCAGCATGCATACCGTAGGTTTAACCGACATAAGTCCAGTTCAAACAGACTGAAGTATATAGAAGCTAGAAATAACGTTAAGAAAGAAATAGCGACAGCCAAGAGAGAATTTACGGAAACCACTAAAAAGCGCATCGAAGCACAAAAACTAGGAACTCGAGACTTCTGGAAAATCTACAACAGTGTAGTAAATAATGGGCAATCAACAATTCCCCCACTAACCAACAATCACGAGGTTGTCTCCTCAGCAACCAACAAGGCTAACATGCTTGCCAGTTGGTTTGCCTCAAACTCCACACTGGACCCTTCCAACCACCCCCTGCCTGACTTTCCTATGCGGACAGACGCCAAGCTAGACGATCTGAAAATACCCCCTGCTCAGGTGCATGCTATCATAAAAAACCTTGACACCTCAAAAGCATGTGGACCCGATCTTATCCCAGCTGTGCTATTAAAAAAGTGCTCAGCCGAAGTAGCTCCAGTTCTCTCCAAACTCTACAACAAATGCCTTAATGAAGCTTGCTTTCCGAGCTGTTGGAAAACTGCTTCTGTTGTACCAGTATTCAAGAATTTTGGCGAAAGGACAGACCCATCAAATTATCGCCCCATTAGCCTCCTCCCACTTTTTGCCAAAATATTTGAGACCATAATTAACCATGCTCTAGTCCATAATCTTACAGATGCTAAACTACTGACTGACAAACAATATGGATTTAGACAAGCCCGTTCCACAGCAGACATCCTAACTGTGATCTCTGAACGTATATACCATTCACTGGACAAAGCGGGGGAGGGCAGAGCGGTAGCTGTAGATATATCTAAGGCTTTTGACAGGGTATGGCATGAGGGTCTCCTCAGTAAAATCAGATCATACGGTATCACTGGTAGAATACTTAACATAATTAAATCCTTCTTAGATAAGAGAAAATCCAGGTTGTCCTCGACGGTCGTACATCTAAACAATATGATATAAATGCGGGGGTGCCCCAGGGTTCTATCCTTGGACCTCTATTGTTCCTGATAT
>NC_136484.1:196013017-196068017 GCF_053919585.1 Euprymna scolopes
TCAGACTCCAGAGAAAACCACAAGTTGTTCTCAAAGAGAAATCTTACTACTGAATAAATAATAATGCACGGAACTTGTCGAAGAACTAAAGGAATTCGGAAGACAAAGAAAATCAATATAATAGTACGTAATAAGGTAAGAGTTTTTAAATTTAGCAAACAGTACAAGACTGACCTTTTTTTTTTTTTTTTTACAAAGGAGTCATCAGTTATTAAGGCCCGGACACCACTGGAAGATCAGGGTTAATGAGTGTACAGTGGTCAAGAGGAACATATTGTAGTCATCGTTAGTAGTGGACATTTAGTAAATTGGATTACTTAAGGAGATGGCTCATGAAGAATTTTTTCACATTGGACTTGCAAACAACCATATTGTTGTAAGCTGGATTTGGAAATACGGGACATACTGATGAGATATTCCAAGGTGTTGGGAAGCAATTCTCCTTAAGACAACGCTTAAAAAGCTTTGTAAATATGGAAGCTAGTTCTGTTTGAAGCTTTTTCAACACAATAATTGGAATGCCGTCAAAGCGAGTTGCTTTACTGGAATCAAGGTTTTTGATTAGCTTGGCAACATCACGCACAGATATTTGTATGTCACATACTGAGTTTTCTGACTAAGCAGGAAATACGAGGGGATTGGCAGCTCTAATTTCATAGGGTAGAATTAGCTGCTAAGATGTTGGCAAAGAGTTTGGCTGTGTCCGATGCTGACTAGATTATCTCAGCTCCTTTGATGATTGTTGGAATAGAGCACACATTTCTATTCAGGACCCTGTTTGTTATTTGCTAAATTTGGTGCGAACCAAACCGCTTTGAACTTGAAGGACTGAGCATACAACTCGCTCGTGCTCTTTAGAACAAAAAAACAAAATAAAATTCAGATATGTTGGCATCCACCTCGATTGTTACTACTTGAAATGATTGTGAAGGGCCAGGGAGGATGGAAAGACCGATGATTGAAAGCATGAACTAGATCTCGCAAGGAACGATGCAAAGAGTACTGAAATCTTAGAGAGGTTTGTTGTTACTAACCGTCGTTTTCAGCGAGAAACCAATGGAAAAAAGCTGTGAGGCTATTGCAGAGTGATGATTTGAAAAAGTCAGAGAGTGCAGGAAATATAGGGAGACTTGTTGTCACTCAGATTCCAAGGAACACCGCTTGTTATTGCCTAGGAACAATCACTTATACTGAGTTTGTAAATGAATAATAATAATAATAATAATAATAATAATAATAATAATAATAATAATAATAATAATAATAATACGGGCGTTAAGCTATCGTAACAATATTGGTAATTTTGTTAGTATTAGTAGCAATACTATTAGTCAAGCTGCATGGAGGACAAAATAGCAATGCCTTTAACCTTGGTGTTAATGCTATGGATTGAATATTATTAAGGCTGATCGACAAACCTTCATTATAGTCCATAACCATTCTGCCTTGTTATTTCAGTTTAACTGCAAGCTAATTAGTCTTTTGTTCGTCAAGTATTTATATTTTCACCTCTTCTATACATATATCAAAATAATAATAATAATAATGAAAGACGTTGAGTGGTTTGTATAGAAGACCGTGTGGATGACACAAAATTAGAGCTAGAAAAATACATAATGCAAAACAGTTAAAGGCAGCGAGAGACACTGAAAAAATCAACAGAACAGAAAACAAAGAGACAAAAGAATAAGATGAGAAAAGAAAAATGGGAAGAGAAACAACTACACGGAAGATTCATAAGGATGACGAAAAATGAGAATAACGAAAACACTTACACATGGATCTGAAAAGGACATGTAAACCGAGAAACTGAATCCCTAATTACTGCAGTACAAGATAACTCAATCAGAACCAACCACACAAAAACAAAGATCGATAAAACACAAGAAAACAGCAAGTGCAGACTCTGTAGACAAAGAGACGAAACGATAAACCATATATTAAGCGAATGCAGCAACCTTACCCCAAGAGAATACGACCAAGTAGGGAGGGTAGTACACTGGGAATTATGCAAACAACTGCATCTCGAATGTTCAAACAAATGGTACAAACGAGAACCACAAAATCCTATGGGACATGGACATAAAAACAGATAAACCCATCGAATCGAGAAGACCGGATGTCGTAATAATTACCAAGAAAGAAAAGTCCTGTCAAATCGTAGACTTTGCTGTCCCAGGCGACCACAAGGAGCAAATACACAGAGCTAGCCAAAGTGCTGAAAAGGATATGGAAGATGAAGAAAATCAAAATAATACCTAGTATAGTAGGAGCACTAGGAACAATTCCGAAAAACAATGAAAAAAGAATGGGATAAATTGAAATCAGAGGAATTGCTGGAAAGATACAACGAATAACAATAATGAAAACAGCTGACATTTTAAGGAAAACCCTGGAATGCGGAGACTAATACTCATGAGCCAAATGCGCGGGCCAGAAAAACTACTGCAGCGACAAAACATGAAGAAACGTTACATGGAACCAAGAACATGGAAGCCACATATCTACAAGTTCTCTACCCTCTCTCCATCACCTCCCATTGCCCCATCAGTGCCTCCCCTAAAAGAGTGATGCCAAATAGTCGAGAAGAGTCAAGGAGGATGGAAAGACTGAGGAGAGACCGCTGACCAGACCTCCGCTGGACAAGTGTGAAGAGAATAGGGTCCTTGAGGAGGCTTAGTGCCACCAAAATTCTAGTGGAGACTACTGGTCGCTGCCAGTGAGAAATCAATGGCAAGAGGCTGTTACGATAACGCAAATTTCATTTGCAAATATCAAAAGGGGAGGAAAGTACTGGAAATCTGAGGAGACTTGTTGTCACTCAGCTTCTAGGGAACACCACAGGTTGTTTTCACGAGAGATCTTTGATAACCTGTGTGAAAACTCCTTTCGAGCCGCCGCCGCCATAAAAAAAAATAATAATAATGACAACAACAATAACAACAATAGCAGCAGCAATAATAATAATAATAATAATAATAATAATAATAATAACAACAACAACAATAATAACAACAGCAGCAACAACAACAACAACAACAATAATAATAATAACAACAACAACAACAACAACAACAATAATAATAATAATAATAATAATAATAATAACAACAATAATAATAATGATAATAATAATAATATTGGAGAGATCGAATAAGAATCGCATCACACTGCTATAGAATGAAATGAAACAGAGGGTAAGAACTTATCAAATGAAAATACTATGTGAATTACATTAATAATAGAATGGACCGAAAGTTACTTACATTTTCTCAATTGTTCTGACAAGAACCTGAACTGCGCCTTTATCGACCATGTCCGTGATATTATAGATGCAGTACTCTCTTTAAATATTAACGCCCAAGTACGTGTGTTTGGTGACTTTAATGGCCACCATAAAAATTGTTTTTGCTTTTCAAGTAACATAGATACAGCTTCCCTATAGTTCATTGCTTATACAGACAGTCATATTACCGATCCGCCTCTCAGATCGCAAAGACCAGAAAGCTTCACTCATAGACCTATTTCTTGCAACATTACCACGTATATTTATTGCGTGGCAATTATTTTTTTATTGCATTTTCACCCTAAACAAGACACAATACAACTTTGGTGTGGGGAGCTTCTATCTGGGACATAAAATGCAAGGATACTATGTAGGGAGTTGAGAAGCAAGATGTCTGTTTATATTACACTTGAATTTCTGCATGTCAGTACAATTGGGAAAGCAGAACCCCGGAAGAGAATTACAAAGCCTAGCAATTTTGGAGAAGAAACTATCAGAGTAGAAGGATTTCTGGCATCTGGGGATTTCTACTGTGTATGAAACGTACTAACAAGCATCACTACCTACGTGATAGGCAAGCTTAAACCAGTTGTTTTATTAAAGCTAAATTTTATACATTTCAACAAACCCGACATATTGTTGCATAGTTGTGGATAGCCAACCTCAAGGTGGTGTCATGCTTAGAATCCACTTTCGTCTTATTCCATAGTTATTAGTTCTTCTTGAAAGCAAAACCATGCGCGTCTCGATCTGGATAAAAGCTTATATCAAATTGACAAGGAAGTCCTTGCTGTTTTAACTTTATAAATTCAGATGAACACACCTAGGCTAAAACAAAAAAATGCATTGATCAGAATAAGCAGAATTAACTTTTGCTAACGTAAAACAAGTATATTTATACCAGTAACGTAAACATCTTGTGTTCTGATGGCCACGAAGTCGCTGAAAGCGTTTTTGATTAGGTTTTGAATCATTTTTCATGCAGAAAGTTGTTGAGATGCTTGAAACAGTGGGAGTCAGTAGGTGAAAGACCTGGAGAATATTGTGGATAAGCAGAGTTTCGTAACCCAATTCATTCAACTTCTGTAGGGTCGGTTTAGCAACGTGGGGCTGCGCATTATCGTGGAGGAGAATTGGGCCTTTTCTGTTGGCAAATGCCCTGTTGTGTGGTCTAAGTTTCAGATGCATTTCATCCATCCCGATGTAATGGTTTCGCCTGCATTCAAAAAATTGTAATGGATGAGACTGGTCGCAGACCACCAAAAAGTCAACACGACCTTCTTTTGATGCAACTCTGTCTTCGGGATTTGTTGTGGAGCTTCGCCAGTATCTAACCACTGAGCTGAGCGTCGTCGGTTGTACAAGTCAAGGATTCGTCACTTGACACTCAGCCCAACAGGTGAGGGGCCGGGAACCGGCCCAGCACCTGTTGGACTGAGGTACACCGCCTCCCAGGCCTTGCCACCAGGCTTTCCGGTGGGGCAAGTTTATTGCTTGCTGCCTGAGGCGCCCCGACCGACGAATGCCGACGGGGTTACTCAGGCAATTTTTAAAATTGCAGGAGTGCCCCTTCTTTAGGGGAGCCTGCGGGGTTCCCACTTTCCGGCCTTGTGTCACATTTTGCCGATGTGGGCGGCAATTAAATAACTACCACCCATCAGAGGTCAAAAACATTTAACACCTTCCAATTGTCAAGACACGGTCACCTCGATAAAGATATATGGAAAGAGAAGAAGAAGAGAAGAAGAGAGGGAGATATAGGGTAATAGAAGAAGTAAACACTCAGTCCACCAGGATATGACGTCATTTTCTACAACCCAGTCGCCCACAGTGGGTCGAGTGAAGGGTGTGAAACTTACCTCCTCCAATTATGGTAGAAACAAACGACATCCTCGTAGGCGAATAGAGGAGGGGGAAGAAAGAACCGGCTGTCCCTATTAGATATCAGTGTTCATTTCCCCCTATTTTGTTGGAAGATGGAAAGGAGAAATAAGTCGAGAAATTTCAAAGTTCAAGCGAAATGTATGCGTCAATATTTACCATAAATCCTTATCGGAATTATTTCCGGCTGAATTCATGCCAGGGAAACACGGACACTTTTTTCTTCTTTTTCTTTGCAAAGAATTTCTTCGTTTTAAAAGTTTTCCAATTTTTTGCGTGATCTACTTGTTTGTTTTTTTCTGAAATGTTTTTCTTGGCAAGAATTGAAAATATGTTTTTTTTTCAAGACTTCTTAGACATTACTCAGCACAGATTCACTTTATGTATTTCAACTCAAATATGATTAACATATAGTTAAAATATAATTAAATATGATTAAGTATATATTTTAAAACGCGTAGTCATAAAATTAGACCCTAAGTCTCGAGAGAAACCATAGGTGAAGCTACCTTAAGGAACATTCGTTAACAAATGATCGCTTAGAATATCATTCCCAAGAATATTTAATCCATCTCATTGACGTTTGCTAATTATTAAAATTGGCTTTGTGAATGAAACTATTTTAAATATTTCAACAATAACAACAACAAAAACAGTGACGTCAATGATGACGATGACTACGATGATGATGATGATGATGATGATTACGACGACGATGATGATTACGACGATGATGATATGAATGAAATCTTCATATTTATATTAAGATAACGACGAAAACAAAGATGATGACGACGATGATCGTGACGACGACGAGGACGATGCTGTTGCTGCTGATAATGATATTTTCATATTGATATATATATATATATATTTTTATTACATTTTCACTCCAAACAAGGCACATTACCACTTTAATGTAGGGGGCTACTATCAGGGGAAACATCTACTGGGGTACTATGTAGGGATTAGGGCAGCGAGATGTTGGTTCACGTTGCACTTGAACTTATGCATGTCAGTACAGTTGGGGAAGCAGTGACCTGGAATGAAATTCCAAAGTCTAGCAGTTCTGGAGAAGAAACTACTGGAGTAGAACGATCTTTTACATCTAGGGATCTCTACAGTGTGGGGTGGGATTTTGCAGCTTGTCGGGTCTGTCGAGGGTGTTCACGTCGTGGGGGCACAAGTACTTGCAGTTCTTCAGAGCATTCACCATTATAATACTTGTAGAACAGGCAGAGGGATGCAACGTTTCGACGATGGGACAGAGGCTGAAGTTTAGATGCCAGTTTAGGGCCTATCAGATTTGCGACTCTCTTTTGAACCCTGTCAAAGAGCGAGAGACTAGTAGCCGATGCACCGGCCTAAATGGGACAGCAATACTCCATACATGGGCGAATAGTGGCCTTATAGAGGTACAGGATACTTTCGGGTGTTAGAAGTTTTCTAGCACGGTAGAGAGAGCCCACCTTCCTCGCAGCGGCCCTGGCAATGCCCTCGATGCAATTGTTCCAACTCATGTTTCCTGTGAACGTTAGGCCAAGGAGCTTGAAAGACGTACTCTCAGATAAAGAGTTGTTGGCCATTGCTATAGGTGGTAGAGAAGGTTTCTTGTAATTATTGAATGAAGCCAGTTTTGTCTTGGCCGCATTGAACGTGACCATCCATTTTTGTCCCCATTCTACTGATTGGAGGTCATCCTCTAGTGTTTCTGCCATTACTTTAGATATATGTTCATTTGTTTTCCTGTCGTGCCTGCTATAGAGTGTGGTGTCATCAGCATATTATACCCATCTCAGAGGCAATTTTGTCGGGGAGGTCATTTATGAATATCAGGAACAGCAGAGGACCAAGGATAGATCCCTGGGGCACTCCCGCATTTATATCATGTTGTTTAGAAGAAAAAGTGGACGAGCTACGAAGACGAGAGTGATACCATTAAAACGAGCGACTTTTTGTGCACTAGAGTCTATTTTTCCATAGTCACCACCATTCTTAATGCACTCTTTCCAAGAATTCAATGACGCATATTTGCTTTTAACGCACGCCCATGACAAGGGTTGCTTTCTTAGAGTCTCAATATCAATATCGGCAACAGAGGGATGAAACTTGAAACATTCAAGTTAACAGCAACCACTGTAAAAGAGTAATAAAGAACGTGAGAGATTTGTATTCTCAGTCCATCAAATTCAAAGTAGCTGAGCAACAGCTTGGTTCCCACCAATTTTAGCAAATAACAAACAGGGCCCTGATTAGAAGTGTATGCTTATCCCAACCATCATCTATGAAACTAAAATAATCTCGTCAGCATCGGACAAAGACAAACTTTTGTCAAAAACTTTGCAGCTACTTCTACTCTATGCGATCAAGGCCGCTAACCCTCCCTCCATATTTCCTATGTCTGAAAATACGTTATGCAACTTACAAATATTTGTGCGTGATGTTGCCAAGCTAATCGAAAACCGCGATTCTAGTAAAGCATTCCTATTATCGTGCTCAAAAAGCTTCAACCGATACTTGCAAAGCTTTTTAAGCGTTGTCTTAAGGAAAATTGCTTCCCAACACCCTGAAAAACCTATTCAGTATGTCCTGTATTTAAAAATTCAGGTGATCGGTCATCTCCTTCTCATTGCAGACCAATTAGTCTCCTGTGCGTCATACTACTAACACCCGAAAATATCCTGTACCTCTATAAGGCCACCATTCGCCCGTGTATGGAGTATTGCTGTCCCATTTGGGCTGGTGCATCTGCTACTAGTCTCTCGCTCTTTGACAGGGTTCAAAAGAGAGTCGCAAACCTAATAGGCCCTGAACTGGCATCTAAGTTTTAGCCTCTGTCCCATCGACGAAATGTTGTATCCCTCTGCCTGTTCTACAAATATTTTAGTGGTGAATGCTCTGATGAACTGTAAGCACTTGTGCCCCTACGACGTGAGCACCATCGACAAACCCGACAGTAGAGATCCCTAGATGTAAAAGATCTTTCTACTCCAATAGTTTCTTCCCCAAAACCGCCAGACTTTGGAATTCCATTCTTATCCCTGCTTTCCCAACAATACTGACATGCAGAAGTTCAAGTGTAACGTGAACCGACATCTTGCTGCCAAAATCCATACATAGTATCCTGGTAGTTGTTGCCCCTGATAGTAGCCCCCTACACCAACTGGCAATTTGCCTTGTTTGGGGTGGAAATTTAATATAAAAAAAATTATATATATATATATATATATATATATATATATATATATAGCGGCCACAATATAGGGAACGGAAACAACAATACCATAAATATGTGTAATACTTAAAAAGTAATGATTTGCAATGAAATTTTTACTGAATGTTCGAAAATTTTGCATCATAGTTTTCTTAAAAAATAAACCTTAAACGAAACACAGGGAATAATTTATCAGACAAAAGTTGACCAACGATCTTGTTACACTCGATTGTTAAAAAAATATCTTGTTACACTTGATTGTTAAAAAAATATCTTGTTACACTTGATTTTTAAAAAAATATCTTGTTACACTTGATTGTTAAAAAATATCCTGTTACACTCGATTGTTAAAAAAATATCTTGTTACACTTGATTGTTAAAAAAATATCTTGTTACACTTGATTATTAAAAAAATATCTTGTTACACTTGATTGTTAAAAAATATCTTGTTACACTCGATTGTTAAAAAATATCTTGTTACACTTGATTGTTAAAAATATCTTGTTACACTTGATTGTTAAAAAAATATCTTGTTACACTTGATTGTTAAAAAATATCTTGTTACACTCGATTGTTAAAAAAATATCTTGTTACACTTGATTGTTAAAAAAATATCTTGTTACACTTGATTGTTAAAAAATATCTTGTTACACTTGATTGTTAAAAAATATCTTGTTACACTCGATTGTTAAAAAAATATCTTGTTACACTTGATTGTTAAAAAAATATCTTGTTACACTTGATTGTTAAAAAAATATCTTGTTACACTTGATTGTTAAAAAATATCTTGTTACACTTGATTGTTAAAAAAATATCTTGTTACACTTGATTGTTAAAAAAATATCTTGTTACACTTGATTGTTAAAAAATATCTTGTTACACTTGATTGTTAAAAAAATATCTTGTTACACTTGATTGTTAAAAAATATCTTGTTACACTCGATTGTTAAAAAAATATCTTGTTACACTTGATTGTTAAAAAATATCTTGTTACACTTGATTGTTAAAAAAATATCTTGTTACACTTGATTGTTAAAAATATCTTGTTACACTTGATTGTTAAAAAAATATCTTGTTACACTTGATTGTTAAAAAAATATCTTGTTACATTGATTGTTAAAATAATATCTGGTTACACTTGATTGTTAAAAAAATATCTTGTTACACTTGATTGTTAAAAAAATATCTTGTTACACTTTATTGTTAAAAAAATATCTTGTTACACTTGATTGTTAAAAAAATATCTTGTTACACTTGATTGTTAAAAAATATCTTGTTACACTTGATTGTTAAAAAAATATCTTGTTACATTGATTGTTAAAATAATATCTGGTTACACTTGATTGTTAAAAAAATATCTTGTTACACTTGATTGTTAAAAAAATATCTTGTTACACTTTATTGTTAAAAAATATCTTGTTACACTTGATTGTTAAAAAAATACTAAAAAAATTCTTTCTTCGTATAACTTCTATATGTGATCCTGGGTTTCTCTGTTTCTTTTCTTATCTCTTTCTCCAATTATCTTCCAAATATTTTCTATTGAATTCAAATCAGGGCTCTAGGCTGGCCGCTTCATTAGGGCGATTCATTATACAAATAAAAACATAACCTACTGACCATTGTGGCCAGATGCATTATCTTGAATGAAAAACAGCAGATTCTTAAAGATTATGGTGGCACCCTGGTACTACATGATGCTGAAAAAACTTTTGTAAGTCTTAGTATTGATATTTTCATAAATGCTAATTACAGAGGTCAATTGCTGCATATGGCATCATTCTGCACATCATCACACTGTCGCCACTAAATTACCCGTTTTCTTGACACATTGCGAAGACAGCTGTTCACGTGTTCTACGTCGTACATACATTTTGTCGTCAAAACCAGATGTATTAAACTTGAACTCGTCACTGATATATTTATCCTATTGTGCGTTCAAACATATTTACTTGCATACTACATGCGTGCCATTTGGTTTCGCTTTGAAATGAGCGGCATGAAAAGTAAGTATACAGCAGGCACTCCTGTAATTTTTAACACGCAACCGTTTTATCTTGATATCTTATTATCCGTCTCTTCATTAATTAATGTAGCAGTTTCACAACAGTTTTTGCAGTTATCATTTTAACAATTTGTCAATCTCTGCGATGTTTGAGAAGTTTGCAACGTTTTAACGATTTTATATCTGCTAAATACACGATTTACGCCATTTTATTTAGAAAATATTAAAAATAACAGAACTTTTTGAAATTAACATTTTCTTGATAATGAATTTAATGATTCCAGTAAAGCAACTGGCTCTGATGGCATCCCAATTATAGTGTTAAAAAAGCTTCAACCAGAACTTGCTCCCATACTTACGAAACTATTTAAGCGCTGCCTTAAGGAGAAGTGCTTTCCGACTCCCTGGAAGACCTCATCAGTTTGCCCTGTATTTAAGAATTCAGGTGATAAGTCATCTCCCTCTCAATACAGACCTATAAGTCTCATGTGTGTTATGAGTAAGTTGCTGGAATCCATATTAAATAGAGAAGTAGTCAACCACCTCAGCAGGAATAACCTTCTTAGTGACACACAATATGGTTTCCGCTCTGCAAGATCTACCGCAGATGTGCTTACGGTTATATCCCACAGGATTAGTGAATCTCTTGACAAAGGTTTCCTTTCTAGGGCAATTGCTCTCGACATATCAAAGGCCTTCGACAAGGTATGGCATAAGGGTCTACTTCACAAGATTTCCAGCTACGGTATAACTGGAAATGTTTTCTCAATCATTAAATCATTTCTCTCCGATAGGCTCATAAGAGTAGTGGTAGATGGACAAAAATCGGAGGCCTGCAATATAAATGCTGGAGTCCCTCAGGGGTCAATCCTGGGCCCAACTCTCTTCCTGATCTACATCAATGACCTCCCTAAACACATACTTAAATCATTCGTTGACATCTATGCTGATGACACGACCATCTACGGCAACACATCAAAGGCTGTAAATGACAAAGTTCTCTCTGATTCTCTCTCCTCTGATCTCGAGCGCGTGGTTCAGTGGGGGAAGATGTGGCTGGTTACCTTTAATGCACCCAAAACCAAACTCCTATCCTTACATCATCAACGCTCTGATCCCCATCTGGCATCAATTGTGATGGATGGCTCTCGTCTGGGTGAGGCCCCGTGTTTTGACAAGCTTCTGGGTTTGACCTTTACTCCTGATCTGAAATGGAACACGTACATCAAGTCTGTTGCCAAGGTCGCTGGAAAGATGGTGGGATCCTTCTACCGCTCCAGAAGATATCTCACTACTGATGCAATTCTCTATCTATATAAAAGCCAAGTACGTCCAAGGATGGAATACTGTTGCCATATCTGGGCAGGAGCTGCTAAAAACAGCCTATCCTGCCTTGACAGAGTACAAAATAGACTTCATGGCTTAGTGGGGAATGCCCTTTTCTCTACCCTGCAACCTCTCTCCCACAGAAGAGACGTTGCGAGCCTGTCCTTGTTTTATCGTTATTTCCATGGCAGATGCTCGTCTGAACTCTTCCCTCCGGACTACAACTTGGTTGTCTTCAAGTCCAATGTTAACAAATTCCTAATGAACCGCCCCCTTAAGTAAACATTACAGCAAATCTCCTCACTAACGTAATGTACTTGCAATAACCCTTATCCCTGAGTGGCTTCCGGGCCTTGATAAGTGGTGATCACTGTGTAAAAAAAAACAAAAAAAAACTCATGAATTAAGAAAGAGCAAAATATAATATTTTTATTTATATAGACAAATATTACATAATCGCTACATTGAACATGCTAATGTTTCGGACATTTGGTTGGCAAGAACGAAAAGTCCTCTCAAGCCATTTAGTCTTTTAGCCAAACTTTAACTCTATCTTGGTAGTAATTTTTAATTTTTAAAGATTTTTTAGATTAAAAAATTTGTTTATATTCTGCAATTTATTTTAGATTAAAAAATTTGTTTATAGTCTGTAAATATTTTAATTTTTAAAAATTTGTTTATATTCTGTAAATTTTTTAATTTTTAAAGATTTTTTAGATTAAAAAATTTGTTTATATTCTGTAAATTATTTAATTTTTAAAACATTTGTTTATATTCTGTAAATTTTTTAATTTTTATAAATTTGTTTATATTCTGTAAATTATTTAATTTTTAAAAAATTTGTTTATATTCTGTAAATTTTTTAATTTTTAAAAATTTGTTTATATTCTGTAAATTTTTTAATTTTTAAAAATTTGTTTATATTCTGTAAACTTTTTAATTTTTAAAAAATTTGTTTATATTCTGTAAACTTTTTAATTTTTAAAAAATTTGTTTATATTCTGTAAATTTTTTAATTTTTAAAAATTTGTTTATATTCTGTAAATTTTTTAATTTTTAAAAAATTTGTTTATATTCTGTAAACTTTTTAATTTTTAAAAAATTTGTTTATATTCTGTAAATGTTTTAATTTTTAAAAATTTGTTTATATTCTGTAAATTTTTTAATTTTTAAAAATTTGTTTATATTCTGTAAATTTTTTAATTTTTAAAAAATTTGTTTATATTCTGTAAACTTTTTAATTTTTAAAAAATTTGTTTATATTCTGTAAATGTTTTAATTTTTAAAAATTTGTTTATATTCTGTAAATTTTTTAATTTTTAAAAATTTGTTTATATTCTGTAAATTTTTTAATTTTTAAAAAATTTGTTTATATTCTGTAAACTTTTTAATTTTTAAAAAATTTGTTTATATTCTGTAAATGTTTTAATTTTTAAAAATTTGTTTATATTCTGTAAATTTTTTAATTTTTAAAAATTTGTTTATATTCTGTAAATTTTTTAATTTTTAAAAATTTGTTTATATTCTGTAAATTTTTTAATTTTTAAAAAATTTGTTTATATTCTGTAAACTTTTTAATTTTTAAAAAATTTGTTTATATTCTGTAAATGTTTTAATTTTTAAAAATTTGTTTATATTCTGTAAATTTTTTAATTTTTAAAAATTTGTTTATATTCTGTAAATTTTTTAATTTTTAAAAAATTTGTTCATATTCTGTAAACTTTTTAATTTTTAAAGATTAAAAAAATTGTTTATATTCTGTAAATTTTTTAATTAAATTTTTTAAAGTTTTTAATTTTAAAAATCTTTTATTATTTAGTTCTACATCCATGATTGTATTATGTTTACTTTTGTATTACTTATTTGACATCTCTAAACGTCCATCTCACTTCCATAATTATTATTGTATTTTAATCTTTATATCCTATTATGCCATTCTAATCATTAATTCTTATTCTTATTTTATCTGTATATTCTAATTTAGTAATAGTATTTTACATATTTTTATTACTTCCTAAATATTATTTATATTTTTATATTTATTATATGTTTATTTTTATTAGCTATTACAATGGCTCAGCTATTTACTAATTTATTCTCCTATAATTTCTTTCTTTATTATTTTCTTTATATTATTAATATTATTGTTTATCTTTGCTTATGTTTTCCTTATTTCCTATATTGTCTGATTCCTTTATTTCTTTATTCATACTTCGTCTTTTTATAATGTATTATATTTTCTGAACCGTTTAGGTTACTTCTCTAAATATTATCACGATCTTTTTATTCTTATTTTTTTTAAATTCTTCTTCTTCTTCTTCTTCTTCTTCTTCTTCTTCTTCTTCTTATTCTTATTATTATTTAATGATTTTATTATTCTTTTATATATTTTTATATTTTTATTTATTATATATCGTTTATATTTTGTATTCTTCATTATTTTTTAATTGTTTATTTATTTTTTGGCTCTTTAATTTTCATTACTGGAAATTTAGATTTTAAATTTTGAATTTCGCTGTGGTGAATAGAACTCATGATTAAGAAAACACATCTCATGTCTCATGTTTTATTAATTAAATTAGATACATTTGCATTTTTACAGTTATATATATGCACGTGAATATGCCTGACTGGAGACCCTACGTGCTAAGTTGTACTTTTCCACCCCCACTTGCGTTAACGTCTTTCTTTCTTTCTTTCTTTCTTCCTTTCTATATGTTTCCTGTGTGATAGACTCATTGATTTGACACGTTAACTTCTAACCCTTGATCAAAGATGATTTCAAATGTTTTCAACCCCCTCAAATTTCCTGTGGTCGTGTAATCATGCTGATCCCGTTTTCCTCTTCCGTTTTTGTGTTCTTTCTTTTTTCTTTTCCTTTTTCTCTTTCGTTTTCTTGTTTCTTTTCCTTTTTATTCCTCCTCTTTATCCTGTTAAATCTTGACGTTCTCTTCTCCTCCGATCGCTTTCTGTTGTTTGGAGTCTAAAACGTCACTTAACCTACCATCTCTCCCGTTTAAATTTAGCATATAAAATTGAAATAAAAATATATTTTTCATTTCTTCTATTTGAGAACCAGATGCCATCATTGGCACATAAGCTTTATTACGTCGCCTGACGATGACTTTTGGTTCTTGTCAACGAATTGCTTTTTTTACATGGGGGTCACCACTTATCAAGGCCCGGGGGTCACTCAGGGATAAGGGTTATTGCGTGTACAGTAATTGTCCGAAACATTAGCATGTTCAGTGTAGCGACTATGTAATATTTGTCTATATAAATAAAAATATTATATATATATATATATATATATATATATATATAATAAATGTATGGCAAAAGTCTATATTCCAAAGTTCATGATGTTGACTATCTTACAATTCATTCCTTTAATTCAGTTGACATTTACAATTTTTGACATTATCTGTTTCATAGTACAAAGTCAATCACTTAATTATAATATCAATCAGTGAATTTATTTTGCCCTTAACTCACCAGTAAAAATAGCAACAAACAATCCGTCAAAAGAAGATAAAGTGCATTTTTACATGATTAAAAATCCAAAAATTGGAAGAAAAGCTGTAAATACCTTATAATAGGTTTACATTACGTTATTTTTAATTTAGAAATAAAGTCACTAAAACCCATCAATTCGTACTAACAAATTCTATTAATTTAGGTATATACTACCAGAAATGTTATAAAAGTTGTATCGATATATATATATATATATATATATATATATATATATATATATATATATATAGTAAGTTCTAAAAATATATATGGCAATAAGCTACACAGAATATTCAGCCTTATGCCTGAAGAATTCTCACAAGAATGAAACGCATAAGCCTGACAACGAGAATGGAATGTGGAATATTCTGTGAAGCTTATTGTCATATATATTTTTATAACTTACTACCGAGTTCTACCTATGTATTGAGCACTGTTGAAGTAAATACAGAAAATTTACGCATAAAATTATATTTTCGTATATTAATTTATGTGATTAAATGAATAGTCATATATATATATATATATATATATATATATATATATATATATATATATATGACTATTCATTTAATCACATAAATTAATATACGAAAATATAATTTTATGCGTAAATTTTCTGTATTTACTTCAACAGTGCTCAATATATATATATAATCTCGATATTTTCTTGTTGAGTTTTTAGCCATAATTGAATATTCAGTATTAGCGTCTCCTACCTAGGAAATCAGGGAATTAGTTTCCCCTAAGAATGATTGCCCATATTTTTTGGACGTAAACCAATGAATATATATATATATATATATATATATATATATATATATATATATATATATATATATATATATATTTCATTTTACTTTTAAAAAGAAAACGAATCCCCTGATCGTAGGAGATGCTAATTCCGAATATTTAATTATCGCTAAAAATTATTTAAAAAAAAAAAAGAAGATAAATATAGCCAAAAATATCAGCAGGTGTCCGTAGCGTAACGGTATATGCAATCGACCATAAAACCTATGCTCCGAGTTTCGAGACCTACTACAGTCAAGCTACACCGATGAGATGTAAGCAGAGAAAAAAAAAGTTAAATAAAATAATGCCTACACACACATTTACTTTAAACTTATTTTTTCTATTTATTTAAAAAGAACATACAGCTTTTTTTTTTTTTTTTTTTTTTTTTTTTTTTTTTGTCGTATATGGGTCGTGGAATTGCATTCTTTGCAACAGTTCTAGCTAATTTGCATATTCTTTTAAACATTCATTTTAATTAATTCCCTATTAGCTTTTTCGGTTTTCTTATGGGATGATCATCTTTATTTAACTATTACGTGTAATTATATTCATGCAGATGTTCTACATGATTTATACTTATGTAATGTTCGTCTTAAAATGTTATAGCAAACACACGCCTCTTTCTATATATATTTATGTATGCGTATATATATTTGTTTAAAACATTTTTTTCATACTCTCTCGGTTTTTGATCTACAAACATGAAACTTAATATATAGGATATTCGAACCCATGAGAAGCTATATACTTGGGTTTAGTCGGGGAAAATCGGTGCAAAACTGTAAAAATTAAAAAAAAAATGGAATTTGCCAGGTGAAGGTCGAACGACGGCATTACAAATATGTATGCGTAACGTAATAACTACTGGTTCATGTTTTATTTTTTAACCTTGCAACAAATATGTCTTCATAGGTCAGGCATTAACGTCAAAGGAGAAAGTAAATCGTAAACTAAACGTTTTGGTTTCAGTTCTCGGTGGTGCCGCACGATTTATTTTTTTAAAACTTTTTTAAATCATTACTAAATATTGGATCCAATACGCTTAAATATGATATTTTTATTAATGCAGATTTCATATTTATTATTATTTTAAATAATAAATACGAAATCTGCATTAATAAAAATATCATATTTAAGCGTATTTTACGACCGGGTAATGTCGAGTGACCTGCTAGTATAGTTATAAAAGGGCATATGTGTAATAGTGTAACTTGCATGTATGGACATGTGCACGAAGCTATTTTTAGAATTCCATCTCCTTATATGCATGTTAATGGCATCGTATGTTTATATAGCGTCTTGTTTACATATCTATATACGCAGAGACATATAGATAAACATCCATATTTGGCGTCTATATCCGGGTGTGTAAATATACCTTTGACTAGTGTGTACATCCCAATGTACCGCACTCTGTTGAAACTTATGTGTGTTATCACTAGACAAAATTCAAAGAAATAAAAACCAGTGCTTATTCTAAGAAAATACATTTAGCAATGTTCTATCCCTATCGCCACATAAACATCACCATACCTATCCCCAAACCCCAACCATCAACTTGTACACCCGACCAGCCATATACACAATTTCGAAAATAGAATACATATTTTATTAGTTGAATAGGGCTGTGTCGCGACGGAGGTGAGATAAGCCGAACAAAATAGACATCAATCAGTAAATATTACCCAGATTTCAGTTTTTCAAAGAGGTATAATAGTGGCACAACTTTTTAGTTGAAAATGCAATTATATCAAATCTTCATTGCATTAAATCTATAGCTATTAAACTCCAATTAAGCAAAATTCTCTGAATTTTAAGTTTTTCTTAGAACCTCTTTAACCTTAAACTAATCTTAAATATATTCTAGAATCAAAATAATGTCATAGATTTTTATCTGGGGACGTAAAAGTGGCTCAGTGGTTAGCAGCATGGACTGACAATATGGGTGTGCCAATTTTAAACCTAATAAATCTAATTTGTTTTACAGAAACTTAGGATGTTGGCAACCTTCACATAATCGCTCGACATTCTTACAGTATAGAAATTTTGGCACGATGCTATGTTTTAATATTTGTATGTATACGCGTTAACACGAATTATTTTTAATAATATTAACAATTATTTTTATAGTGTTTCATGCTGACTTTGACTCGAAAACTAATATCTTTGCGCAAGAACAACGGTAATTAAAAGATGAAGGGAGGGAAATTAAGTACTTATAAATGCCACGTCAACAGGCGTTCAGAGCAAGCAGTCAAAAAGAGTATTCAACGACCTCGAAGTTGGAATGTTGACTTTGCACTTTTTTTTCTAATTTCATGAATCGGCTTTATAACTATAGCTAGATGGACGCCCGACATTGCCCGGTCGTACAATACGTTTAAACATGGTATTTTAATTCATGCAGATTGCGTATGTATTATTATAGAATCAATCCTCTATTGATTATTATATATTACGAGGAATAATTTGCCCGGTGGACTAATTCGTAAAAAAAAAAAAAAAATAAATAATAAAAATAAATAAATGAACTAAATAAATAAATAAAATAAAATAATAAAATAAAAAAATAATATTAATGTCATTCATCAAATTCCGTATGTGTTTGTTTACAATATCATGTCAGCTGATATTTGGGTTTGACAATGAATGCCCTGGAAATGTCACTTCTGGCTGAACTTTACTTTTAAAATATGCAAACTACGAAATGATTTGCGACGATTTTAAATGGTACCTCTTGTTTTTTTTTATCGTAAATTGAACTCATTAATAAGAAAAAAAAATGAAAATAAAATAGTGAGGTACACCGGGATTGAACATGAGATCATTCGATTTGCAGTCGAATGCTCCACCACTAACCTATAACTCAAGATTATAATGAATCTGCTTTTCTAAGAAGAAATCATTTGCTAAGATTTTATTATCTCCCTTGCCGGTGTGACATGTAAAAATCCTTTTTTATCTATAAGAAAAAAAGCTATTGTTAGGATCGGATTTTTTCCATTTTCGATACTTCTCGGATGAATTTTCTATACAAAATGAATTTCTGTACAAAACATATCCAAGAAGACTGTAAAAGATAAACTCGGCTGTTTTGGAACCTATAAGAAAGGAACTCACACACATACAGAGTGACTTTGATATAATAGTAGATGGATCGAGATATTTTAAAAATAAATGTTAGCTGCTATTTTTATACTTAAAAATACTAGTGTTTCATTATTACACAATCATCAGTGTAGAAAGTGCTAATTACTGCTGGTCGGGAGATTCGAACCCAATATATGAATTCAAAATTTTCCACCCAACTTTAAATCTTATTTAAATTTGTATCCACAAGTTTATTTAATATTCTATCAAACTTTTCTTAAAGAAAAAGTGTCAACATTCTATGCTTTTTCTATTTCTTTTTTTCCGCACTCCATTTGCCTGGGAATTACTAATAGATTCATATTCCTTTTTTTTAAAAGATACCTACAAAGATTAGAATATCCGATTGTATATGCCTAACGTCGATCTTTTTATAAATAACGACGCTGAAAATGGTGTAAAAATACTTTTCCGATTTTGTATATCGTTCTTTCTTTCTCTCTCTCTCTCTCTCTCTCTCTCTCTCTTTATATATATATATATATATATATATATATATATGAGAGAGAAAGAGAGAGAGAGAGAGGAGGTGGATAGATAGTAAATGAAAATATTATGACAATTATACTGCACAGTCTTTTCCGCGTTTCACCTTATAAGAAATCGTGAAGCTAATCCGATTGATTGTTCAAAATAAAATATCCATGGAATTTCTTGTTACTGGGTGTTTTTATTTATACATAAGGTGTTGAGTTTAGCTAGCTAACTAATCAGATTCCTTATTATTCCCACCCACAAGTTAATGTTTCCATTTTTACAGAGTTCTTGCAGAACAAAGGTTCGGCTGACTTTTACTTTTTCTTCTTTTGTTTTGAGAAAGTAAATATCAAACCTTTGTTTGAGAGATTTATTGCCATTGGCTACGGGAATAATGAACCTGTGGGATTTTAATTAATTTTTACGCACTGACATCGTGAATTTTGGAATGTATATTCTCGGTTACTGAACTTTGTTCAATTGATATGAAAACAAAGTGTAAAAAGACCTCTGAAATCACTGTCGATCGCCCAGCGCATCGATATTCGATAACTGATTGGGAAAGTTTCAAATCTTTCTTATCAGAAGTTCATTTACATTCAATGTTTGAAAAGAAATGTCCTGTGTCGCATCCGATTTAACTGATTGGTATGGAAAGCTTCATACGATCCAAGACATTTAATCAGAAACCAAACTGCTAGCCGTGATATACTAGCAAATGTACAGTCGACATTGCTCAGAGAAACGACTATTTCAATTGCGTTCAATAAAATATGTGTTGAAATAAAAGCCACCTTTAGGATTACCAGCAATCACTACAAGAGGATTATTAAAAACGCAAGGATTACCAGCAATCACTACAAGAGGATTATTAAAAACGCAAGGATTACCAGCAATCACTACAAGAGGATTATTAAAAACGCAATGATTACCAGCAATCACTACACTAAAAACGCAAGAGAATCAGTTAAATCTAGAATGACTAAACAAATACCTGGTTCTCACAAGTGTTTGCAAATAGCAACGTCTTGAACAAATGCGTGGTCTCTATTCCAACCATTATCGATGGATCAGATGTGAATTCCTCACCATCCGATGAAGCTAAACTTTTAACAAAGAACTTTGGATCAAATTCCACTTGTTGTGGTCAGGGCTGCCTACCACATCTGAATTTATCTCTATCACTGAAAGCATTCTATCGATTCAGTAGATATCTCACTGCTGATGCAATTCTCTATCTATATAAGAGCCAAGTACGTCCAAGGATGGAGTACAGATGCCACATCTGGGCAGGAGCTTCTAGAAAGATCTTTTCCTGCCTTGACAGAGTTCAAAATAAACTTCGTAGCCTTGTAGGGGATGTCCTTTTCTCTTCCTCGCAACCTCTTTCTCACGGAAGAGACGTTGCAAGCCTATCTCTGCTTTATCGTTATTTCCATAGCAAGTTCTCGTCTGAGCTTCAATCTATGGTCCCCCCTCGCCAAATATTCACGAGAAACACTCGTCTAACTGAAAACACCAATCAATAATTTCCCCCATTCTTTATCTGTGCGTAGACCTAAACGTAGATTCCACGAACAAAGCTTATTTCTTAGAACTGCACACCAGTGGAACTCTCTTCCGTTTGCCTGCTTCTTAGCTGACTACAATATGGTCACCTTCAAGTCAAACGCAAAAAAATTCTTGATGAACAGTTGCCCTTAAGTAATCCAATTTACCAAATTTACACTACTAACGACTACTATGATAACCCTTATCCTCGAGTGGCCTCTGACCCTTGATAAGTGGTAACTCCTTTGTAAAAATTTTTTTTTCAGGAATGATGTGTTGTGATACATCGAAGCAGTACTGAATGTAGATGATTATTGTTATATCCTATTTCAACGGTATATAATAATATGACAAAATACGCCGAGTGGAATGCGTAACAAAAGAAGGTTTATTACTACTTCGCAATAATACAAATCCAAAATGGCTACTTGCCTTTGAAGTTAGATAAATGTAAATGAAGGTAAAGAAAAAGGAACAGCGTGTGAGAGCTAAACACTCGTCCCTGGGAAGCTTGGTTAACCGGAGTACACTTGTAGAGTGTAAGACGCGAGACTGGTAGAACGCAAGGCTGCAGGGCAAGACTGCAAGACTAAAACGTAAGACTTAAACTGCAAACAAGGCAAATGGTAGCTCTTTTATAAACTGTTTCGTATCCGGTTCGGTACGTAGTTATGTCCCTTATATATATATATATATATATATATATATATATATATATATATATATATATATATATATATATATATAGTAAGTTAGTTTTAATTTATAAGTTTTTGTGAACTAGTCATTATATATTTCCTCGTCAACGAGTAATATGGGTGCATTATTATATGATCAGAACACACGCGTGAGCGTCAATAATAGGCATGCGTTTGTCAAACCAAACTAAACTAAACTCTTGGATATTTTTTATGAATTATTGAATTTTATTTTAGGCAACAGAATGAAAAACGTGAACACTATTATCCCAGCACTCATAGAAAAAAAAACACATTAGTAAAGTAATGTTCTATTCATTGTTTATACCCATCCGACGACGGGAACTTTTCTAGTATATATATATATATATATATATATATATATATATATATATATATATATATATATATATATATATATATATATATATACATATATATATATATTCTATTAATTCGCTTTTGTTGCTGATATTTTTGAATGAATTCAATTATTTATACGTAAGTGCATTTTTACCTATAAGAGAGTTGGGAATAATTTTCCCCTTACCAATTTGGTACACCCAAATAGGGAGCGGTATATATATATATCGTTTAAAATATCATTTTCCACTGACTCGTCAGATTGACTGAATCTAGCGAGATTCGAAACCTCTACCCTTGGACTATCTCATAAAACTGCTGGATGTTTCGCATTTTATGTAGATGTTATTTGTTTTGTTTACAATACTTTTTGAATGAATTCAATTATTTTTACGAAAGTGCATTTTTACCTAAATGCGAGTTGGGAGTAAGTTTCCCTTTTACCAATTTGGTACCCTAAATAGGGGGCTGCATAAATATTGTTTAAAATATAATTGTCCATTGACACGTTTCGTCGTCTATAAATATATTTTGTCGTATTTCGTCGTAAGGGAAAAATTATTCCCAACTTGCATTTAGGTAAAAATGTACTTCCGTATAAATAATTGAATTCATTCAAAAGTATCGCAAGCCAAATCAAATAAATAACATTTACATAAACCGCAAATACATAATCCAGCAAATAGCCCAGGGGTAAAAGTTTAGACTTCTTACCAAGGGGTCCCTGATTTCTATATATATATATATGGAAATTCTGAATTAAATTATGTAGAATTGCAAAGGAGTACAAATAATAATTATTTTGTTCCTTTTTTTCTATAATGAAATTTCTTTATCTGCTTGGGGTCGTCTTATAAATATTGATGATAACATTTATTGGGACTGTATGTTTATTGTATTATACAATCTGTAATCCTTCGACATTTCACTGTTTCGTTTATATATATATATATATATATATATATATATATATATATATATATATATATATATATTAATGAAATAAAAAGGATGTAGTGTGGTAAATAAAAGAAAGAAAATTAAAACTGTTGAAATTTACAATCAAAATTTGCTAATATAATTATTTTTTGGAGTATTCAGTCTAACAATATGTTTTTGATTTTATTTCTCTTATCCTCATTCTCATGTACGAATTACCATGAGCGTATAAGCGACGCTCTTTGTGTAAACAAATCGAGCGGCGGTATTTCGGACGATGTCAAAACATCGTTAAATTCACTACTCGTTCAGCGGCCGCCAATAGCGTAATGGTTAGGAGCCTTGACTGCCATACAGACAGTCGGGTTTCAATCCTGGCTTGAGGTGGTTGCCTGTCTAGCCGCACTGATGAGCTGTGAAACAGCGAAACAGTACTGTATGTGGATGACTATATATATATATATATATATATATATGTATATATATATATATATATTACATGGTGATAACCTCTTATCCAGGCCCGGAAGCAACTCGGGGATAAGGGTTATTGTGTGTACACTAATCAAGGGGATAATATCGTAGTAATAGTTTGTATTGGAGATTTGATAAAGGGTCTTACTTAAGGGGGCGATTAATCAGGAATTTGTTTATGTTGGACTTGAAGACATCCAAGTTGTAGTCAGGTGGGAAACAGGCAAACGGAAGAGAATTCCACAAGCGTGCACTTCTCAGAAAGAAGCTTTGTTCATGGAATCTACGCTTTGATTCGGGTACAGTGGATTTAGCTAGACGGGTGTTTATCGTGAAAGATTGGCGAGGGGGGACCAGAGAGTGGAGCTCGGACGAGCACTTGCTATGGAAAACGATAAAACAAAGACAGGCTCGCAACGTCTCTTCTGTGGGAGAGAGGCTGTAGGGAAGAGAAAAGGGCATCCCCCACTAAACCACGAAGTGTATTTTGTACAAGACAGGATAAGCCGTTTTTAGAAGCTCCTGCCCAGATGTGGCAGCAGTACTCCATCTTTGGACGTACTTAGCTTTTATACAGATAGAGAATTGCATCAGTAGTGAGATATCTTTTGGAGCGGTAGAAGGATCCTACCATTTTCTCAGCGACCCGGACAACAGACTTGATATACGTGTTCCATTTCAAATCAGGAGTAAAGGTCAAACCCAGGAGCTTGTCAAAACATGAAGCCTCCCAAAGACGAGAGCCATCCATTTCAATTGATGCTAGGTGGGGATCAGAGCGTTGATGATGTAAAGATAGGAGATTGGTTTTAGATGCATTAAAAATAATCAGCCACCTTTTCCTCCACTGTACCACGCGCTCAAGATCAGAGGAGAGGGAATCAGAGAGAGCTTTCTAATTTATGGCCTTTGATGTGTTGCCACAGATGGTCGTGTCATCAGCATAGATGTCAACGAATGATTTAAGTATGTGTTTTGAGCGATCATTGATGTCGATCAGGAAGAGAGTTGGGCCCAGGATGGACCCCTGGAGAACTCCAGCATTAATACTGTGGGCCTCTGATTGCTGCCCATCAACCACTACTCTTATGAACCTATAAGAGAGAAATGATTTAATAATTGAGAAAACATTTCCAGTTATACCGTAGCTGGAAATCTTGTGAAGTGTGCCCTTATGCCATACCTTATCGAAGGCCTCCTTGTCTGATGCTGACGAGATGACCTCAGGTTCATTGATGATGGTTGGGATAGAACGAACGCTTCTGTTCAGGATCCTATTTGTTATTTGCTAAAAATGATGGGAACATAGCCGCTGCTCAGCTACGTTGGATTTAACGGACTGAGCATATAGCTCTCTTGCATTTTTTATTGCTCTTTTACAGTGGTTGCTGGCAGTCCTGAAAGCAGTTTTAGTCTCAATACATCTGTTACATTGGTAGCTATGGAAAAAGTGATTTCTGTGCGCAATGGCAGGAGAACCATGGCTGGCTGTTAGGTTTTTGTTGGAATTTTTTGGATGCTATGAATCGGTCTATGCCAACAGGTCTGATACTAGAGAGGACACATCCTTTTTAAACATGGAATGCAGGTGTAGATCAGCTATGAATGTACGGAAGCTATCCCAGTCTGACAGAGTGTGTCGATATACAGTACACACACACACATATATATATATATATATATATATATATATATATATATATATATATATATATATATATATATATATATATATATATATAAGGGAATTCAAAAGTGAATAAAGCTTTACTACATCATCAGAGGAACAAGACAAAAAGAAAAGAAAACCTCTTAGGCTCTGCTATTTTGAAGTCGAATACTTCTTACCAGAAGAGCAGAAAAAACAGGGTTATACATATAAAATACTGTACATTAGTCTTAATTAGCGATATACAATATGTATATAAGAACAGGAAAGATGATGATAAGAGAGATGGAAAAATTAATATCTGCAAGAATAGGGACGATATACGTAGCAAAAACATATAGAACAATATAAAAAAAGACATATAAAGTACAGTGAAAAATGCACAGGAATAAAAGTCTAAATAAAATAAAAATAAAAATAACAATAAAATTAAAAATAAAAGTAAGATTAAAATAATACCAATATATATATATATATATATATATATATATATATATATATATATATATATATATATATATATATATATAAGTGATTTTTTCTCTGTGTGTGTATGTGTGTGTGTGTCTGTTTGTGTACATTTCCCTACTAAACTACTCTGTCAATTTTCAATCAACAGACTCGAAATTTGACATAAGGAGTATTGAGATTTGGGAAAATCTTTTTAATCGGTTTTCGGCCAGAAATTTTTCTGTCAAAGGGTCAAAGTTCAACGATTTGACTTTTGAAAACTCTACCAAACTCCTCCGCTAATTCTGTGTCTAAACACTTGAAATTTTAGATGTAGGTTACTTGGACATCGATCAAATATTTTAATTTGATTTTAGCAATAAATGTTAAGGGATAAAAATTGAGGTCAAAGTTAAAAAACTTGACCTCTGCGGTCTCTACCAAATAACTCAGCCAATTTTTGGCCTAAACATTTGAAATGTTACATAAAGTGTATTTAGACATAGGACAAGCTTTTAATCGGTTTTTGGCCGAAAATTTGACTGCCAAGGGATCAAAGTTCAAAAGATTTGACCTTTGTGGTCCCTAGCAAACTATTCAGCCAATTTTGGGTTTAAACATTTCAAATTTTACATAAAGATTATTCAGGAATGCAGCAAGCTTTTTAATAAGTTTTGGGACGAAAATTTGGCTCGCAGCAGGTCAAAGTTGAGAGAGTTGACCTTTGCAAACTCTACCAAACTCCTCCGCCAATTAATATACTATAGATTTTTCATTCTATTTACGGAATATAATTTCATTTTTGATCTTTTACTTTTATTAAAGATGTTTTTTTTTTATTCCCCAGAAGTTTTTATTATTATTTTCTAATTATGCTAATAATTGGTATTATGCTAATAATTGGTATTATGCTAATAATTGGCATTATGCTAATAATTGGCATTATGCTAATAATTGGCATTATGCTAATAATTGGTATTATGCTAATAATTGGTATTATGCTAATAATTGGCATTATGCTAATAATTGGTATTATGCTAATAATTGGCATTATGCTAATAATTGGTATTATGCTAATAATTGGCATTATGCTAATAATTGGTATTATGCTAATAATTGGTATTATGCTAATAATTGGCATTATGCTAATAATTGGCATTATGTCCATAATTGGTATTATGCTAATAATTGGCATTATGCTAATAATTGGCATTATGTCAATAATTGGTATTATGCTAATAATTTGCATTATGCTAATAATTGGCATTATGCTAATAATTGGTATTATGCTAATAATTGGCATTATTCTAATAATTGGTATTATGCTAATAATTGGTATTATGCTAATAATTGGTATTATGCTAATAATTGGCATTATGCTAATAATTGGTATTATGCTAATAATTGGCATTATACTAATAATTGGCATTATGCTAATAATTGGCATTATGCTAATAATAGGTATTATGCTAATAATTGGCATTATGCTAATAATTGGCATTATGCTAATAATTGGTATTATGCTAATAATTGGCATTATGCTAATAATTGGTATTATGCTAATAATTGGTATTATGCCAATAATTGGTATTATGCTAATAATTGGTATTATGCTAATAATTGGTATTATGCTAATAATTGGTATTATGCTAATAATTGGCATTATGCTAATAATTGGCATTATGCTAATAATTGGTATTATGCTAATAATTGGTATTATGCTAATAATTAGTATTATGCTAATAATTGGTATTCTGCTAATAATTAGTATTATGCTAATAATTGGTATTATGCTAATAATTGGTATTATGCTAATAATTAGTATTATGCTAATAATTGGTATTATGCTAATAATTAGTATTATGCTAATAATTGGTATTATGCTAATAATTAGTATTATGCTAATAATTAGTATTATGCTAATAATTGGTATTATGCTAATAATTAGTATTATGCGAATAATTAGTATTATGCTAATAATTGGCATTATGCTAATAATTGGTATTATGCTAATAATTGGTATTATGCTAATAATTGGTATTATGCTAATAATTAGTATTATGCTAATAATTAGTATTATGCTAATAATTGGTATTATGCTAATAATTGGCATTATGCTAATAATTGGTATTATGCTAATAATTGGTATTATGCTAATAATTGGTATTATGCTAATAATTGGCATTATGCTAATAATTGGTATTATGCTAATAATTGGTATTATGCTAATAATTGGCATTATACTAATAATTGGCATTATGCTAATAATTGGCATTATGCTAATAGTTGGTATTATGCTAATAATTGGTATTATGCTAATAATTGGTATTATGCTAATAATTGGTATTATGCTAATAATTAGTATTATGCTAATAATTGGCATTATGCTAATAATTGGTATTATGCTAATAATTAGTATTATGCTAATAATTGGTATTATGCTAATAATTAGTATTATGCTAATAATTGGCATTATTCTAATAATTGGTATTATGCTAATAATTGGTATTATGCTAATAATTGGCATTATGCTAATAATTGGTATTATGCTAATAATTGGTATTATGCTAATAATTGGTATTATGCTAATAATTGGTATTATGCTAATAATTAGTATTATGCTAATAATTGGTATTATTCTAATAATTGGTATTATGCTAATAATTGGTATTATGCTAATAATTAGTATTATGCTTATAATTGGTATTATGCTAATAATTGGTATTATGTTAATAATTGGTATTATGCTAATAATTGGTATTATGCTAATAATTGGCATTATGCTAATAATTGGTATTATGCTAATAATTAGTATTATGCTAATAATTGGTATTATGCTAATAATTGGTATTATGCTAATAATTAGTATTATGCTTATAATTGGTATTATGCTAGTAATTGGTATTATGCTAATAATTGGTATTATGCTAATAATTAGTATTATTCTAATAATTGGCATTATGCTAATAATTGGTATTATGCTAATAATTAGTATTATGCTAATAATTGGTATTATGCTAATAATTAGTATTATGCTAATAATTTGTATTATGCTAATAATTGGCATTATGCTAATAATTGGTATTATGCTAATAATTGGTATTATGCTAATAATTGGTATTATGCTAATAATTTGTATTATGCTAATAATTGGTATTATGCTAATAATTGGTATTATGCTAATAATTAGTATTATGCTAATAATTGGTATTATGCTAATAATTGGTATTATGCTAATATGCTAGTAATACATTCTTTGCTGATTTTTACCCTCTTCTGCTGAAAAGAGCTTAGATTAGAAATTCCGTGGATTAAAGATTATTTTTTATTTTTATCCACTGAATATTTTATGAATAAATCATGCATTTGATTAATCTTTTGTGTCGGCGTTTTCTGTGATCCCTTTCTTTGGCGGAAAATCTGCCCCAGAAACCGAAGGTACGGATGAAAGAGAGATAGATAGATAGATAGATAGAGAGAGAGAGAGAGAGAGAGAGAGAGAGAGAGAGAGAGAGAGAGAGAGAGAGAGGGGGGGGCGTTCTAATACGTGCAATATGTTTAAAATACGAGCACCGCCCAACAACTGCTAAATTATTTCGAACGTACACGCACCGGGTTTTTGGTAGCAAGTATAAAAAGACTAAGAAATAAACGGTCTTTACGAATCAGATAGATAGATAGATAGATAGATAGACAGATAGATAGATAGATAGATAGATAGATAGATAGATAGATAGATAGATAGAATTAACGAAAGGGAGATAGACAGGGAATATGTAGTGGGGAGAGTGTTAGTGAAAGAAATGACTTCAGTGAAGTGAGCTTAATTCTGTGCGGTGTGCATGACGCCGATAATTATTTGTGAATGAGTCGGTAAGAAGAATAGAAAGCATGTGTATGTATGTGTGTCAGTGTGTGCCCGTGTGTGTATGTGTGTATGTGTGCGGTCGTATTATAAGTCCGTCCATATCCCGCGGGTTCGACGAAGTTGTCTATTCGGATTCATTCTTACAACCTCACCGATTTCAGCAACATGTCGACATAACGCGATCTAAAATATCTCTGGCTACAAACTAGAACGTTGCACGGTGTTGATTTTATTTTCAGGCGGAGGGACTCCTCCTCTAAATGTTCAATTTTAGAATCCAATGTCTATTTTTGCGCTCCCGGTCAAGGATCTTAGGAAGGACTTACTCATGCCAATGACCAAGGCATTCACCAACGCACCAGCAAACATTTCTTCGTCCAGTATTTTGAAGAAAACGCAACAAAAACAAACTTTTATATTTTAAGAAACGGTAAGTTTTTAATTAATATTCCATTTTAATAATCGTGAATTAATTTTGTTTCAATTTTTATAAAAAAAAAACTTTTTAAAAAATTGTATTATTTAGAACCTATTCAATTACCTCCTCACGATGGAAAAATTAGAAATAAGGTCGGTATTTAATGTGAGAAAAACCCAGTTGCTCCTAAAGGGATTATTCTGGATTATGACAAAAATCAATATTGCCTCAGTCTAGAGCAATTTCTCCGCCACTGACCAAGGACAAAAGAAATGAAACGTAGCATCAGAACAGATACTGAACTTACTCCTAACCAAACTTTTCCGACAGAACTCATTTGGCAACTATAAGCCTTAGCATTTTTACACCTGTACAAAAATAAGTTCTAACAATTTGTCTTTGATTGAATATATTTAAAATCCGAACGTGTTTTTGTTTTTTTCGAAACTCACTGTGATCAGGTAAATCAGAAAATTACTATTTATTTCTCCCGGTTAAAAAAATGACGCTTCTTATGGAAATCACGTTTTGATGTAATCAAAAAATGCACAATTTCTTAATTAATAGCAATGCTATTTTATTTTTGCCAAAAATCTCTTCATGTCAAATAAGAATACATTTTAGTGGTTGTCCAGAATTACTCCTACATGAAATACAAAAATGCAGAAAATATTTCTGATGTACGTACCCGTGACCGAACGAAAAGATCATATTAAAAAAAATCATGTAAATTGATAAGTAGTTCTATTTTTACAATGAAAATCATTTTAAAACTATTTTAGCGATTAATGGGAAACCGTAGGCATTACAAGATTGATCCCGTAAGTTTGAATTATGTCCAGTTATCTCCCTTTTGTTTCTTCAAAATGGCGACATGTGCCAGTCCCCGCTTGCGTTTTCATAAAATTTGATTTTCTTAATTAAAAATTAAACTACATGATCAATTTACATACTTTTTGGAATATGACATTTACATTTCGTGGCAGGTATGTACATACTACAGATTAAAAAAAAACATTATACAGGGCGAATTCACAAGAACCGAAATTTTTATTTGATTAAAATCTGAAGCTTTGATATATGATTTACTTTCTTGGCCGGGGTCATAAGATCAGGTATGGTTTAATGACTCTAGGTTACAAATGTATGAGGAGCATCGTCCACATCCCTCGGTAGGGGCGCCTCAGGCGATTACCAATAAACTAACCCTATCTAAGAGAGAATTGAAAATCCGGTAGAGTGGGCCCCCAGAGAAGTAAACGGAACATACCTAAAAATTTAGTAATAATTTTTTTTTCTTCATTAAATCATGTTTTGTTTTGTTTTGTTTTTTTGTTTGGGGCAAAACAATTATTGAAAGGATGTTCTTAAAGAAAATTTTATGAAGTTATTCATAAATTCCACACACACACACACACACACACACACACACATATATATATATATATATATACATACATATATATATATATATATATATATATATATATAAGGTTGACAACTAAGTTCTTACCGGTTTTTTGAAAATTTATTTGTTACATTTTATTTATTTTAGTTCAAGTTATTTCAATTTATTTTCAAGTCATCAAAATGGAATGTCAAGTTAAAAAAAAAGTCTTAATTAAATTAAATAGTTGTTATTTCTTATTTTACTTTTTAAAAATATAGATTTAAAAAATTAGTTGCCAACTGTTATGAAATCGAAATATTCTACAGTTCTGATTTCGAAAAAAAAAAAAAAAATAGGTTGGCAAAATTTGAAGGGAACTTTATTTTGAAGAGTTTTCGATCTTGACAGGTTCCATATCGATCCCTCTTACAAGATGTCGTATTCTTAGTTCTGCTTGGAAAGTAAAATACTTAAAAAAAAAAAAATCTTAATCGCTGTGAAATATCCTTCACTCTATAATAAAGAACAATGTGTATTTTTATTTATATATTTTTTATAGAAAGTTAACGAGTTAAAACCTAACGTTTTAAGACAAACCATTAGGAGAAGCGAGAAAGCAAATAGTCGAATAGCCTCTTGCTATCTGAAATGAATCTGGAAAGTAATCTTCCTCTAAAAAAATCAACAATCGGTGTATTTTTTATTCTTTACGTAATCAGAAAAGATAATAATTTATAGATAAAAAATTGATTAATAACGCAATTCTGTGATTTTATATAAATACTAGAAGATGTACCCGGTATTGCCTGCTATTAAACGTAACGTTAACTTCCTTTAAAAAAAATGAAGTAAAAAAGAAAAAAAAAATGTAACGTTAACTTCCTTTAAAAAAAAAGTAATAAAATAAAAAAAAATGTAACGTTAACTTCCTTTAAAAAAAAAAGTAATAAAATAAAAAAAAATGTAACGTTAACTTCCTTTAAAAAAAAAAAGTAATAAAATAAAAAAAAATGTAACGCTAACTTCCTTTAAAAAAATATGAAGTAAAAAAGAAAAAAAAAATGTAACGTTAACTTCCTTTAAAAAAAACTGAAGTAAAAAAGAAAAAAAAATGTAACGTTAACTTCCTTTAAAAAAAAAGTAATAAAATAAAAAAAATGTAACGTTAACTTCCTTTTAAAAAAAAGTAATAAAATAAAAAAAATGTAACGTTAACTTCCTTTTAAAAAAAAGTAATAAAATAAAAAAAATGTAACGTTAACTTCCTTTAAAAAAATATGAAGTAAAAAAGAAAAAAAAAATGTAACGTTAACTTCCTTTAAAAAAAAAAGTAAAAAATAAAAAAAAATGTAACGTTAACTTCCTTTTAAAAAAATGAAGTAAAAAAAGAAAAAAAAATGTAACGTTAACTTCCTTTTAAAAATAAACAGTAATAAAATAAAAAAAAATGTAACGCTAACTTCCTTTAAAAAAAAAAAGTAATAAAATAAAAAAAAATGTAACGTTAACTTCCTTTAAAAAAAAAAAGTAATAAAATAAAAAAAAATGTAACGCTAACTTCCTTTAAAAAAATATGAAGTAAAAAAGAAAAAAAAAATGTAACGTTAACTTCCTTTAAAAAAAACTGAAGTAAAAAAGAAAAAAAAATGTAACGTTAACTTCCTTTAAAAAAAAAGTAATAAAATAAAAAAAATGTAACGTTAACTTCCTTTTAAAAAAAAGTAATAAAATAAAAAAAATGTAACGTTAACTTCCTTTAAAAAAATATGAAGTAAAAAAGAAAAAAAAAATGTAACGTTAACTTCCTTTAAAAAAAAAAGTAAAAAAAAAAAAAAAATGTAACGTTAACTTCCTTTTAAAAAAAAGTAATAAAATAAAAAAAATGTAACGTTAACTTCCTTTAAAAAAATATGAAGTAAAAAAGAAAAAAAAAATGTAACGTTAACTTCCTTTAAAAAAAAAAGTAAAAAAAGAAAAAAAAATGTAACGTTAACTTCCTTTTAAAAAAAAGTAATAAAATAAAAAAATGTAACGTTAACTTCCTTTTAAAAAAAAGTAATAAAATAAAAAAAATGTAACGTTAACTTCCTTTAAAAAAATATGAAGTAAAAAAGAAAAAAAAAATGTAACGTTAACTTCCTTTAAAAAAAAAGTAAAAAAAAAAAAAAAAATGTAACGTTAACTTCCTTTTAAAAAAAAGTAATAAAATAAAAAAAATGTAACGTTAACTTCCTTTTAAAAAAAAGTAATAAAATAAAAAAAATGTAACGTTAACTTCCTTTAAAAAAATATGAAGTAAAAAAGAAAAAAAAAATGTAACGTTAACTTCCTTTAAAAAAAAAAGTAAAAAAAGAAAAAAAAATGTAACGTTAACTTCCTTTTAAAAAAAAGTAATAAAATAAAAAAAATGTAACGTTAACTTCCTTTTAAAAAAAAGTAATAAAATAAAAAAATGTAACGTTAACTTCCTTTAAAAAAATATGAAGTAAAAAAGAAAAAAAAAATGTAACGTTAACTTCCTTTTAAAAAAAAGTAAAAAAAAAAAAAAAAAATGTAACGTTAACTTCCTTTTAAAAAAAAGTAATAAAATAAAAAAAATGTAACGTTAACTTCCTTTAAAAAAATATGAAGTAAAAAAGAAAAAAAAAATGTAACGTTAACTTCCTTTAAAAAAAAAAGTAAAAAAAGAAAAAAAAATGTAACGTTAACTTCCTTTTAAAAAAAAGTAATAAAATAAAAAAAATGTAACGTTAACTTCCTTTTAAAAAAAAGTAATAAAATAAAAAAAATGTAACGTTAACTTCCTTTAAAAAAATATGAAGTAAAAAAGAAAAAAAAAATGTAACGTTAACTTCCTTTAAAAAAAAAAGTAAAAAAAAAAAAAAAATGTAACGTTAACTTCCTTTAAAAAAAAAGTAAAAAAATAAAAAAAATGTAACGTTAACTTCCTTTTAAAAAAAAGTAATAAAATAAAAAAAATGTAACGTTAACTTCCTTTAAAAAAATATGAAGTAAAAAAGAAAAAAAAAATGTAACGTTAACTTCCTTTAAAAAAAAAAGTAAAAAAAAAAAAAAAATGTAACGTTAATTTCCTTTAAAAAAAAAAGTAAAAAAAAAAAAAAAAATGTAACGTTAACTTCCTTTAAAAAAAAAAGTAAAAAAAAAAAAAATGTAACGTTAACTTCCTTTTAAAAAAATGAAGTAAAAAAAAAAAAAAAATGTAACGTTAACTTCCTTTTAAAAAAAAACAGTAATAAAAAATAAAAAATAAAAAATAAACGAAATAAACCGAGTCATGTGCATGCGATTCTTTTTCTAAACAGTTCACTTCTTGTCAGTAAAACAAAACTCGAGCTGAGATCGAAACCAAAATCTAAAAACAGTGATACAAGTACGATAATTATTAGACCAGCTTAACACGTTTTATAAAAAGTAATTTCAAACCTCGTAAAACAGTTGACGAACAGATAAGTATCTGATGATTCCCAAGTATCGATTTTTAAATTTTTACCCCTTAGCAGCCCTTTTTCCGGAGGAAAACCAATGAAAATTTCTCCATATGTCTGAATACCCTCCATACAAAATTTTAAATCTGTAAACCAAACATTCGTTGAGTATATAGGTTGAGAAGTGTCCTCACACAATTCTCACTTTATAGATATATAGCTTAGTACGAACATTGGCGGAGAATAACATTGGTTTGTTAATTTTGATGACGGGTGTACATTATTACACTTAATATTTTGACATTTGTAAATTGTACAGAGTTTTCATGAAAAAATAAATAAAAGTCTTATTTTCTTATGGATTCTGTCGAGATATTTCCTTTCAAAGAAAATGTGTGCTGCAAACTTTGGCACACAATTAATCACAATTTATTTTGAGAATTTAGAAAAAAATCTTGAAAACATCTTAAAATTCCAATGCGATGTTTTGGCATTTGGGAATAAAAAGGAACGTGACAGAACGCGTTCGTCTTATAACAATTGTTGATGACGAAAGGAGATGCTGACGAGGAGGGGGGGGGTAGACGTTCCCATTTCATTTGTGGTTGAATGCATGTGTTACATGTGCGTGTATCGGTGTCATTGTTGCTCCAATGCAATTGGTGTCAAGTAAGTACATTAAGACACAGATGGGGACTAGAACAAACATTTGACCTTTGTATATATATATATATATATATATATATATATATATATATATATATATATATATATATATATATAAATATATATATATATATATGGTAAATTGTGAATATATATATATATATATATATATATATATATATATATATATATATATATATATGGTAAATTGTGAAAATATATATAACAATTAAGTTACACAGAATGTTCCTTGTTTCATACTCGTAGAAATTCGTCAGATTAATGCATAGAATTTATATTATATATATATATATATATATATATATATATATATATATATATATATATACACGTTGTATTAACTTTGCTCGCAAATCAATCAGATTCACCAATAACTAGCACTACTGATATATATATATATATATATATATATATATATATATATATATATATATATATATATATATACTAGAAGATGTTCGCGGCGTTGCCCGGTATTAAACGTAACGTTAAATTCCTTTAAAAAATAGAGTAAAAAAAAAGTGAAGGAAAAGAAAATGAGACATGCGGATGTGAATATTATACTTTTCTAAACAGTTCACTTCTTGTAAGTAAAATAAAAAATATTCGAGCTGAGATCGAAACCAAAACATACAGACAGTAAGTCAAGTAGGATAACCATCAGGCCAGTTTTACACGATCTTTGAAAAGTGTTTTCAAACCTACTTATTCTTAACATGGTGTGAACGATTTGCTCATGCGCAGTCGTTAAACAGTTTTCGAACAGATAAAAATCCGATGAAATCGAAATACTAATTTTACAATTTTGAGTGCTTAGCAGTTTTATTTTACAATTTTGAGTGCTTAGCAGCCCTTTATTTCCGGATGAAAACTGATTAAAAAGTTTTCCACAATGCTTGAATACCCTATATACCAAATTTCAAGTCTGTAGATAAAACATTCTCACTTTTATATATATAATAGCATGCCACACGGCGTTGCCTGTTCGTAAAATACGCATAAATATTATATTTTAATGAATGCAGAATTCGTATTTGTTATAAACAGAAATAGGCATTAAACGTTAAATTCCTTTAAAAAAGAGAAGTAAAGAAACGGAAAGAAACTGTAACATGTGCATACGAGTGTAATGTTTTTTTTTTCCTAAACAATTCATTTTTATATAAAAAAAGAAGACTCGAGCTGAGATCGAAACCAAAACCTAAAGATACTGAGTCAAGTCCGATTATCATTCGGCCAGCGTGACACGTTCTTTAGAAAGGCATTTTACAAACCGACTTCTACTTCACATAAAGAATCTGTAATGTGAACTATTCACGCATGCGCAATCGTATAAGAGTAAGCAAACAGAAAAAAGTCCGACGACTCCAACAAACCAATTTTTTCAATTATGATCCCTTAGCAACCCCTTTTCCCAGGGTGAAAACTTATTTAAAGTTTTCCACATCTGTGAATAACCTATATACAAAATTTACAGTCTGTAGATCAAAAATTCCTCGAGTATATAGGTTGAGAAGTTTTCCCATACACTAGCAAACATTCTCACTTATATATATATATATATATATATATATATATATATATATATATATATCTTTCTCCAAATGTACGCGAGTAGAGATAATTATGATAATCAGATTAATTAGCGAGCAAACATAATACATGTTTATATACGTCTTACACGCGGTAATATCAATTCTATGAATTAACCTGACGAATCCTTACGGGGATGAAACACGAAATATTCTGTGTAACTTACATATATATATATATATATATATATATATATATATATATATATATTAATATGTATATCTATATATGTGTGTATGTGTGCAGGGACGGTCCATATGTTGTTAACCCAGACGGACATATTTTTATGCACTTTGTCCGCCTTGAAGTGTTGCCTAGTTGGTATAATGATAATTGCGAACTCTTACACAGTTAAAAGTTTTATTCGAATTTGTAAAAATATAGATGCTTATCAATTTTAGTAAAGATATACAAGCTTATAAATATTTGCAAAAATGTTAATGCTTAAAAATATTTGTGACTATATAAATGCTTAAAATTTTTGTAAAAATATTGATCGTATAAATTCTTGTAAAAACATTGATGCGAATAAATGTTTGTAAAAATATAGACACTTATGAATTTTTTAAAACAATTTTGTAAAAATAAAATGCTTATAAATATTTGTAAAAATATAGAGGCTTATAAATTTTTGTAAAAATATAGATGCTTATAAATTTTTGTAAATATATAGATGCTTATAAATTTTTGTAAATATATAGATGCTTATAAATTTTTGTAAATATATAGATGCTTATAAATTTTTGTAAATATATAGATGCTTATAAATTTTTGTAAATATATAGATGCTTATAAATTTTTGTAAATATATAGATGCTTATAAATTTTTGTAAATATATAGATGCTTATAAATTTTTGTAAATATATAGATGCTTATAAATTTTTGTAAATATATAGATGCTTATAAATTTTTGTAAATATATAGATGCTTATAAATTTTTGTAAATATATAGATGCTTATAAATTTTTGTAAATATATAGATGCTTATAAATTTTTGTAAATATATAGATGCTTATAAATTTTTGTAAATATATAGATGCTTATAAATTTTTGTAAATATATAGATGCTTATAAATTTTTGTAAATATATAGATGCTTATAAATTTTTGTAAATATATAGATGCTTATAAATTTTTGTAAATATATAGATGCTTATAAATTTTTGTAAATATATAGATGCTTATAAATTTTTGTAAATATATAGATGCTTATAATTTTTTGTAAATATATAGATGCTTATAAATTTTTGTAAATATATAGATGCTTATAAATTTTTGTAAATATATAGATGCTTATAAATTTTTGTAAATATATAGATGCTTATAAATTTTTGTAAATATATAGATGCTTATAAATTTTTGTAAATATATAGATGCTTATAAATTTTTGTAAATATATAGATGCTTATATATTTTTGTAAATATATAGATGCTTATAAATTTTTGTAAATATATAGATGCTTATAAATTTTTGTAAATATATAGATGCTTATAAATTTTTGTAAATATATAGATGCTTATAAATTTTTGTAAATATATAGATGCTTATATATTTTTGTAAATATATAGATGCTTATAAATTTTTGTAAATATATAGATGCTTATAAATTTTTGTAAATATATAGATGCTTATAAATTTTTGTAAATATATAGATGCTTATAAATTTTTGTAAATATATAGATGCTTATAAATTTTTGTAAATATATAGATGGTTATTAATATATGTAACATATAGATGCTTATGCATTTTGTAAGAATATAGATGCTTTTTTTTTTAATTCAATTTTCACCCCAAACAAGGCACATTGCCACTTTGAAGCAGGTGGCTACTATTAGGGACTTAATTAGCGGGGTCATTATGAAATGAGATGAGTAGAAAGATGTTTGTTAACATTACACTTGAACTTCTGCATATCATTGCAGTTGGGAAAGCAGAATCCCGGAAGGGAGTTCCACAGATCCGCAGTTCTGGGGAAGAAACTATTGGAGTAAAAGGCTTTCTTGCATCTAGGGATCTCTACTGTAAAGGGATGAGACTTAGTAGCTTGTCGGGTTTGTCGGGGGTAGTTACGTCGGGGAGGTACAAGTGTTTGCAGTTCGTCAGAGCATTCACCATTAAAGTATTTGTAGAACAGGCAGAGGGATGCAACATCTCGTCGATAGGACAGAGGCTGAAGCCTAGATGACAGTTCAGGACCTATCAGGTTGGCGACTCTCTTTTGAACCCTGTCCAGGAGCGAGAGACAAGCATATAAATATTGATGCTTATAAATATTGATGCGTATAAATTTTTGTAATGGTGTAAATGCTTATAATTTATTTTAAAAATATAGAGGCTTATAAATTTTTACAAAAGTATTAGTGCTTATAAAAATATTGATGGTTATAATTTTTCGTAAAAATATTGATACTTATAAAGGTTTGTAAAAATATAGATAATTAAAAATGTTTGTATAATATAGAGGCTTACAATTTTTTTAATAATATAGATGTTATAAATTCTTGTAAAAATGCTGATGCTTATAAATTTTGTAAAAATATTGATGCTTATAAATTTTGTAAAAACATTGATGACTATAAATTTTTGTAAAAATATAGATTAAAATTATCGATACTTATAAATTTTTGTAAACATATAGATGCTTATAAGTTTTTGTAAAAATCTAATGCTAATGAATTTTTGTTAAGATATAGATGCTTATATATTTTTGTAAAAATATTGATGCTTATAAATTTTTGTAAACATTATGATGCTTATAGATTTTTATATAAATATAGATGCTTACAAATTTTTGTAAAAATGATGCTTATACATTTTTGTAAAAATATTAGTGCTTATGATTTTTTGTGAACATACTAATGCTTAAAATTTTTATAAAAACATTGATGCTTATATATTTTTGTTAAATATAGATGCTTTTAAATTTGGTAAAAATATAGATGCTTGTAAATTTGGTAAAAATATTGATGCCTATACAAATATTGACGCTTAAAATTTTCTGTATGAATGCAGAGGCTTATAATTTTTGTCCAAATATGGATTCTTACAAATTTTCATAAAATATATAGATGCTTATAAATTTTTGTAAAAATATAGATGCTTATAAATATTTGTAAAAATCTAGATGCTTATAAATTTTCATAAAATATATAGATGCTTATAAATTTTTGTAAAAATATAGATGCTTTTAGATTTTTGTAAATATATAAATGGTTATTAATATATGTAAAAATATAGATGCTTATCTATTTTGTAAGTATGTAGATGCTTATCAATTTTTATAAAAATGTAGATGCTTATAATTTATTTTAAAAATATAGAGGCTTTTAAGTTTTTATAAAAGTTTTGGTGCTTATAAATTTTTATAAAAATATTGATGCTTATAATGTTTTGTAAAATAATGATACTTATAAATGTTTGTAACAATAAAGATGTTTAGATATTTGTGTCAAAATATAAATATTTGGAAAAATATAGATGCCTACAAATTTTTGTAAAAATATTGATGCGTATAAATTTTTGTAAAAATTTTGATGCTGATAAATTTTTGTAAAAATGTAGACACTTATGAATTTTTAAAAAATATTGATGTTAACATTTTTTGTAAAAATATAGATGCTTATAAATATTTGTAAAAATATAGATGCTTATAAATTTTTCTCTAAATATAGATGCTTATAAATATTTGTAAAAACATGGATGCTTATAAATTTTTATACAGATGCTTACAATTTCTTTAAATATATAGATGTTATAAATTTTTGTAAAAATATTGATGCTTATAAATTTTGTAAAAACATCGATACTTATGAATTTTGTAAAAACATTGATGCTTATAAATTTTTGTAAAAATATAGATTAAAATTATAAATTTTGTCTAAATATAAATGCTTACAAATTGTTTTAAAATTATTAATACTTTTAATTTTTGTAAACATATAAATGCTTATAAGTTTTTGTAAAAATTTAATGCAAATGATTTTTTATTAAAATATAGATGCTTATATGTTTTTGTCAAAATTATGATGCTGATAGATTTTTGTATAAGTATAGAAGCTTATACATTTTTGTAAAAATTATGATGCTTATAGATTTTTTATAAATATTAGAGCTTATGAATGTTTGTAAAAATACTGATGTTTAAAATGTTTTGATGCTTATAAATTCTTTGTAAAAATATCGATACTTATAAATTTTTGTAAAAATATAGATGCTTATAAATTTTATAAAAGTACTGATGCTTATAAAAATTTTCAAATATATTGACGCTTAGAATTTTCTGTATAAATGCAGAGGCTTATAATTTTTTGAAAAAATATAGATTCTATAAATTTTCATAAAATATATAGATACTTATAATTTTGTGTAAACATACAGATGTTTATAAATATTTGTAAAATTATAGGTGCTTATTAATTTTTGTAAAAATATAGATGCTTATAAGTTTTTGTATAAATATAGATGCTTACAAATATTTGTAAAGATATAGATACTTACAAATTTTTTTAAAAATATTAATGCGTATAAATCTTTGTAAAAATATTGATGCTTATAAATTTTTGTCAAAATACATATGTTTATTAATTTTTGTAAAAATATTGATGCTTACAATTATTTGTGAAAATATTGATGCTTATAAATTTTTGTAAAAATATAGATGCTAATGATTTTTGTAAAAATGTAGATGCTCTAAAATTCTACTTAAAAATAGAGATGCTTATGAATTTTGGTAAATATATAGATGATTTAAAATTTTATGAAATATATAAATGTTTATAAATGTTTGTGGAAATATAGATGATAATAAACATTCTAAAAAAATATTGATGCTTATATTTTTTGTAAATATATAGATGCTTACAAATTCTTGTCAAAATATTGATGCTTATAAATATTTGTAAAAATTTAGATATTCATAAATTTTTGGTAAAATATACATGCTTATAAATGTTTGTAGAAATATAGATGCTTAAACATTTTTGTAAAAATATTGATACTTATAAATTTTTGTACAAATATTGATTTTTATAAATCTTTGTAAAAATATTGATGCTTACACATTTTTGTAAAAATATAGATATCTATAAATTTTTGTAAAAATTTAGGTACTTATCAATTTTTGTAAACATATTGCCGCTTAAATATTTTAGTAAAAATATAGATGCTTATGAATTTTTGTAAAATATTTTATGCTTATAAATACTTGTAAAAATAATGATCCCTATAAATTCATGCAAAAATGTAGACGTTTAAAATTGCTTTCAAAATATTGATCCTTATAAACTTTTGTAAAAATATAGATGCGTATAAATTTTTATAAAAAGATTGATGCTTATAAACTTTTTCGGAAAAATATAGATGCTTATATATACTTGTAAATATATTGATGGTTAGACGTTTTTGTAAAAATATAGGTTCTTATAAGTTTTTGTAAAAATATAGATGCTTACCAATTTTTGTAAAAATATTGATGCTTATAAATCTTTGTAAAAATATTGATGCTTATAAATTTTTGTAAAAATATTGATGCTAAAAATGCTTGTAAAATATTGAGGCTTATAATTAATCGTAAAAATATAGATATTTATTAATTTTTATAAACATACTGATGCTTTCAATTTCTTTTCAAAATCTTTGTAAAAATATAGATGCTACATAGTTTTTGTTAAAAAATACATGCTTATAATTTTTGTAAAATATAGATGCTTATAAATTTTTGCAAAAATATAGATGCTTGTAAATTTTTGTAAAAATATAGATGTTTATAAATTTTTGTAAAAATATTGTTGCTAAAAATATTTGTAAAAATAATGATGCCTATAAATTCTTGCACAAATATAGATGCTTACAATTTTTTTAAATATTGATGCTTATAAACTTTTGTAAAAATATAAATGGGTATAAATTTTTATAAAAATATTGATGCTTATAAATTTTTGTAAAAATGTAGACGCCTGTGAATTTTTGTAAAAATATAGTCTGATAAATATTTTAAAAATATTGATGCTTAGAGGTGGTTATAAAAATATAGATGCTTATAAGTTTTTGTAAAAATATAGGTGCTTATAAATTTTTGTAAAAATATTGATGCTTATGAATTTTTGTAAAAATATTGATGATTATAAATTTTGGAAAATAATGGTGCTTATATTTTTTTGTAAAAATATTGATGCTTACAATTTTTTGTAAAAATATTGATGCTTATTAATCTTTGTAAAAATATTGATGCTTATAAATTTTTGTAAAAATATTGGTGCTTATTAATTTTTGTAAAAATATTGATGCTTATTAATCTTTGTAAAAATATTGATGCTTATAAATTTTTGTAAAAATATTGGTGCTTATTAATTTTTGTAAAAATATAGATGCTTATAATTTTTGTACAAATATTAATGCTCATAATTTTTTGTAAAAATATAGATGCTTACAAATTTTTGTAAAAATATTGATGCTTATAAATCTTTGTAAAAATATTAATGCTTATAAATTTTTGTAAAAATACTGGTGCTTATAAATTTTCGTAAAAATATAGATGCTTATAAATTTTTGTAAAAATATTGATGCTTATAAATTTTTGTAAAAATATAGATGCTTACAAATTTTAGCAAAAATATCGACGCTTACAATCCGTCAAAAGGAAATAAAGTGCGTTTTGACATGATTAAAATCCGAAAATTTGGAAGCGAAGCTGTATATACCTTATAATATGTTTCCATTACGCTATTTTTAATTTTAACAATAAAGTTATTAAACCCAACTATTCGTACTGACATGTTCTATTATTTTAGGAATATTCTGCCAAAATGTTCTATTTAATAATTAGTAAATTTATTAATTCCAAATTAATGTATGCATACTTATAAAGATAAATCCAATAATTATAAATTATTACACATGTCTGCATAGACGAAAATAAACTAAACTAAAAAAGTTTTCCATTTACGATTATATTAAATAATTTATTAATTTGAATTCAAACCATACATACTTCAGTTCACTTAACTGCTATAGTCAAGTTTATTACTATTTCAATTATAATTCTTAGCATTAGTTAATTCTAAACCTATAATTACGTTTGGTTGAGATTAAAAATAACGCTGAATACTCAATTGTTTACTTTAAGCGTAAAAAATTTAAATTAATTTAATTTAAAGTATGATAGAGTTATCTCCCTTTGAATTAATCCATCGAAATATTAACTAAATTTTTTTTTAGTTCATTCTTTTAACATACATTACACGTTTACATCCATATTCCACTAATAAGAAATTTATACAGTTCTAATGTCTTTCACTTAATATTATTCAATGATTAATTCAGTGTATATTATAAATTAATTCAGTAATACGTTCAATATAAAATGTTAGTATTAAAAATATTTCAGTCGATAGTCAATAGTCATTAAGTTATAACTCATTTCTGCTTAATATAAAATTATGAATTAATTAGTTCTTGCATTTACTTTAATTTTTATTCATTTATGTATTTATTTTTATTATTTTTTATTAATATAATTATTATAAGTTATTTGGGAATTGCTATTCTTTAAATTGCTTATTTCACATACTTTCGCTAATTCAATATTTAACAATCTAGTATTAATAAACATTTCTCGAACTAGTTACTTAGTTAAGTATAATTTTAGTTAAACATTGAATAGATCCCAATTCCCTAATAATATGGTTTCAGAGTTTCCTTATCTCAAAATAATATGTTCTTTTAGTTTTGATAAAATAAATGCATATTTAAATGAAATCTAATTCTAATTTAACTTAAAGTTAATTAAGAATTATAAATGTTATTTACAAATATTATTAAATTAGATTGTTTACTTCCGATTTCCTTTTACTTTAGCCCCTCCTACCGTATGCATTTCCCCCCTTAAATTTAACTTATAATTCCGAAATGAATTTATAGACGTTTAGTTAATGAATATATATATATATATATATATATATATATATATATATATATATATATATATAGTTTATCTTAATAGATGTTCAATAGATATACCTTATTATAACTATAATATTGTTTTTACATCCATAAAACAATTAACAGATTTGGCTCATATATTTAAAACCACGCATCAATCGAATAATAATCACTTGTTTCAACATATACAGTTTATTTTTAGATCAATATATGGAATCTGATTACTATAAATATATTTGTAATATTAAGCTTATTACAAATTTATCTTTCCTATCCATAAACTAACTTACTTAGCAAACTAAACTATAACATTTCTAAACATTGCGATCAATCTAGAAGTTATAATATTACGATCGAACACGGTTCTCTATTCTAATTTAATATTTAATTCTTCCTCTACATCTATAAATATAAAAGCGAAGATGTATGTATGTATGTATGTATGTATGTATGTATGTATGTAAGGGCGAATGAACTCTTTTTCTGGGTCAACGGCCAACTAGCACCGTGTATATTTGTGTGTGTGTATATGTGTATTGGGGTAGAGAGGGCTCCCGTAAGCCATGGTGAAGGCAACCTTTCTAGGAGAAGCAAATCTCTGATTAAAAAAAACATAAAGCGGAAGACTGGTACTCGCATTAAGCTGGTCTGCAGTTTAATTTGTTGCTGGCTATCTTGCTCTTGCTTGTTGCTGGATCTCAACATTTTGAACCGAGAGAGAGAGACTTAGCTGTCGTACAAAGCTAAGACTCTGTAACATCATATTTGTATGGATACTCCCTCAGACATTTGGAATCATGGATTTTAAATGTCTGAGGAAGTGGCACTCGTCTGACAAGACGTTGCAATCATCATCACACCATCTATGTATGTATGTATGTATGTATGTATGTTCGCTTTTCCTCGATGTCCACGAAAGGCTTCTTTCAAACAAGCGCTTGCTCGCTTCACAACTTTTTAAAACTTTTTATCTCATCTATAAATTGTAATATCTACGAATTATCCACGGAGCTCGCCTCTCTATTTAATTTTATTCACTTTCAAACCTTAATTATTCCATATTCCCCGCATCGGCACGCGTTACATTCGGTTTTCGGTATCAAAAAAAAGCGAAACTCGACTCTAATCACAGGCCCAAAGCCACACAGGCTGAAAGCCACTTGCCCGCGCGCCCTCCGGGGCCCGGGTGACATGATCAAAGTGTAGTATCTGTTCCGACAGATACTGCAAGCTATGACTAGCTAGGACTAGCTATGACTAGCAAAGACCAGATGTGGGGGCAACCCCACATGCTTGACCTTTAACCAGCTCCCATTTCCCTCCTCTCGGGAGCTGGTCCCCATTTTCCCTTCCCCTTCCCTTGACTCCTCACATTATAAATTGGCCTTGTGCCTAATTTGCTCGGTGGGGGAGCAAATAAATACAACAGGCCGAAAGCCAGTTTGTTCAACGTCGACTTCGTCATATCGAGACGAGGGAGCGGGGTTTTAAAAACAAACAAACCCATTTATTCAAAACTGTCCCGCACAAAATAACTGCTGAATACCTATCGCCGTCACGTCAATCAAAAACGCGCACCTGTTTTTTTAAAACACTTTACTATTTTCCAACTGCGCGTCGTCAACGCTTCGGGTTTTTTTTTCATATACCCCGAAAAACACCCGGGCAACGCCGGGTACCCCTCGCTAGTCTTCGTTTCTGTTTTCATCGTTCGTTTGCTTTACATTAGTTTTTTTTGCGTTTTTTTTTCGATGTTTTGATTACCCCCACACCCCACCCCACCCGCCGCTTAATTAAAACGTTGTTTTCTTTTTTTTACTTCGCTTATAACAAACAAACCTGGTCATTGACGTCGTCGTCGTAACGCTCGACGATTTCCGGGCGCGCACCTGTCAATTTGGTTCAGTAACTCATTCTGGCTGGCTGATTTTATTTTCAAACTTCGCCTTAGAGCTTCGGGTTCGATCCTACCCCCCCCCCCGGTTTTTTTTTCTATTTAATACCACACACACCTACAAACACCCGGGCAACGCCGGGTACCCCCGCTAGTCTAATTATATAATATAGTTGTATGCTACATCCACTAGCGTTTCATTCTTACGCAGGCTTGGAAGTTATAATTAATGCAAATCGAAGGCTTCAAACGCATTCGCCTTTGAGTCTATAATCTGATACTCAACCCCTAGTTCAACATAATTAAAATAAGAAAAAGATAAAATTTAAACTCTATATAATATCTCATCAGCAGGGCATACAGTGTTCAACAACTTCAACAGCAGAGGCCGGAATATCGCTTTACGCCTGATTTGGCTGTTTATCATATGCTCTTCTAGAGAAACAATCTTTGTTTTTAAGCGGACTATAATAATATTTTGATATAAATTACCTACTATAAATTAGTGTTGCATCCTTACACGATATATATATATATATATATATATATATATATATATATATATATATGTGTGTGTGTGTGTGTGTGCGTGTATATATATGTATGTATATATGTGTGTGTGTATATATCTATATATATGTATTATATATATATATATATAATATTTATTAATACAAACATTGTTGGCTACATATTTGCATATACATTTCTGCTGCAACTCCTTTTCAAATTCTTTGGTGCCGTCTTTGTCATGTGCTTCTTCGTAAATAATTAATGTTTATGATACTTCTTCGCTTTACACACATGGAAAAATATAAATAAAAATCCCACGGTGAGGTTATCAAAATCTTTGATTAAATACATAAAAGGATATCTTTAAGAAGTTTTTCGAATTAAAAAAAATTATATCTACATTGAAATGTAGATCCTTCCTAAAGAAATATGAGAATCGTGCGTTTGAAACTTACAGAACAAAACGTAAATAAAAAAACAAATATGCAACACAACTCCTCTACCTACCTGGATAAGTGTATTTGTGTTTCAACTTATTTTAAAGCGCGTTTTTGTTCAAAGCAAAGTTAGTGTTCACTCTTTTGAGTTAGAAGAAAAATGGCTGCCCATAAGACTTTCACAAGCACTCTTGATAAGCTCACAAAATCGAAATAAAACAAATAGAAACACATCAAATAAATGGCACTAATCGAGCGAAAATGTTATGTTCTATGAATATTATTTTCTACTTTTAAGAGATTAATCAAGTTTAAAAAGTTAAAATGGGCACGAAATGATTATCATTTTACGTTAGATTTATTTGTGAAACTGGTTTTGTTACTCTAAATTCTAAAATAATTGTTTTTTTTTCAGCCATGTAAAAGTAAATTTTCATTTTGGGCAAGTGATCTGCAGATAGTGTTAATTTATTTGCCATTATTATTATTATTATTATTATTATCATTATTATTATTATTATTATTATTATTATTATTATTATTATCATTATTATTATGATTATCATTATTATCATTATTATTATTATTATTATTATTATTATTATTATTGTTGTTGTTGTTGTTGTTATCTTGTAACAGATATCTATTACAAGGTAAAGAATGGTTTTCTGAACAGTAACATTATTATGTAGAAACTCATTTTTGACATGAGACTGGCTTTGTTAACTATTCTGTTCCTGAACTTTTCTTACTTTGTATTCCAATCGTTGAATTTTTTTAAATCGTTTCTGAAAATTACAAATGGCATTTACGACGACCAAATGTAAATGAGATTTGTTTTAATAGAAAAGCAAATCGTTTATTATTGAATCAATTACAAGCAAATCGTTTATTATTTAATCAATTACAAGCGAATTGTTTATTATTTAATCAATTACAAGCGAATTGTTTATTATTTAATCAATTACAAGGAAATCGTATATTATTGAATCAATTACGAGCAAATTGTTTACTATTCAATCAATTAAAAGCAAATCGTTTATTATTGAATCAATTACGAGCAAATCGTTTATTATTCAATCAATTACAAGCAAATCGTTTATTATTCAATCAATTACAAGCAAATTGTTTACTATTCAATCAATTACAAGCAAATCCTTTATTATTGAATCAATTACGAGCAAATCGTTTATTATTCAATCAATTACAAGCAAATCGTTTATTATTCAATCAATTACAAGCAAATCGTTTATTATTCAATCAATTACAATCAAATCATTTATTATTCAATCAATTACAAGCAAATCGTTTATTATTCAATCAATTACAAGCAAATTGTTTATTATTCAATCAATTACAAGCAAATCGATATTATTCAATCAATTACAAGCAAATCGTTTATTATTCAATCAATTACAATCAAATCATTTATTATTCAATCAATTACAAGCAAATCGATATTATTCAATCAATTACAAGCAAATCGTTTATTATTCAATCAATTACAATCAAATCATTTATTATTCAATCAATTACAAGCAAATCGATATTATTCAATCAATTACAAGCAAATCGTTTATTATTCAATCAATTACAATCAAATCATTTATTATTCAATCAATTACAAGAAAATTGTTTATTATTCAATCAATTACAAGCAAATCGTTTATTATTCAATCAATTACAATCAAATCATTTATTATTCAATCAATTACAAGCAAATCGTGTATTATTCAATCAATTACAAGCAAATCGTTTATTATTCAATCAATTACAAGCAAATCGTTTATTATTCAATCAATTACAAGAAAATTGTTTATTATTCAATCAATTACAAGCAAATCGTTTATTATTCAATCAATTACAATCAAATCATTTATTATTCAATCAATTACAATCAAATCGTTTATTATTCAATCAATTACAAGCAAATCGTTTATTATTCAATCAATTACAAGCAAATCGTTTATTATTCAATCAATTACAAGCAAATCCTTTATTATTGAATCAATTACAAGCAAATCGTTTATTATTCAATCAATTACAAGCAAATCGTTTATTATTCAATCAATTACAAGCAAATCCTTTATTATTCAATCAATTACAAGGAAATTGTTTATTATTCAATCAATTACAAGCAAATCGTTTATTATTCAATCAATTACAAGCAAATCGTTTATTATTCAATCAATTACAAGCAAATCGGTTATTATTCAATCAATTAAAGGAAATTGTTTATTATTCAATCAATTACAAGCAAATCCTTTATTATTGAATCAATTACAAGGAAATTGTTTATTATTCAATCAATTACAAGCAAATCGTTTATTATTCAATCAATTACAAGCAAATCGTTTATTATTCAATCAATTACAAGCAAATCGTTTATTATTCAATCAATTAAAGGAAATTGTTTATTATTCAATCAATTACAAGCAAATCGTTTATTATTCAATCAATTAAAGGAAATTGTTTATTATTCAATCAATTACAAGCAAATCGTTTATTATTCAATCAATTAAAGGAAATTGTTTATTATTCAATCAATTACAAGCAAATCGTTTATTATTCAATCAATTAAAGGAAATTGTTTATTATTCAATCAATTACAAGCAAATCGTTTATTATTCAATCAATTAAAGGAAATTGTTTATTATTCAATCAATTACAAGCAAATCGTTTATTATTCAATCAATTAAAGGAAATTGTTTATTATTCAATCAATTACAAGCAAATCGTTTATTATTCAATCAATTACAAGGAAATCGTTTATTATTCAATCAATTACAAGCAAATCGTTTATTATTCAATCAATTAAAGGAAATTGTTTATTATTCAATCAATTACAAGCAAATCGTTTATTATTCAATCAATTACAAGCAAATCCTTTATTATTCAATCAATTACAAGGAAATCGTTTATTATTCAATCAATTACAAGGAAATCGTTTATTATTCAATCAATTACAAGGAAATCGTTTATTATTCAATCAATTACAAGGAAATCGTTTATTATTCAATCAATTACAAGCAAATCGTTTATTATTCAATCAATTACAAGCAAATCGTTTATTATTCAATCAATTACAAGCAAATCGGTTATTATTCAATCAATTAAAGGAAATTGTTTATTATTCAATCAATTACAAGCAAATCGTTTATTATTCAATCAATTACAAGCAAATCCTTTATTATTCAATCAATTACAAGGAAATCGTTTATTATTCAATCAATTACAAGGAAATCGTTTATTATTCAATCAATTACAAGGAAATCGTTTATTATTCAATCAATTACAAGGAAATCGTTTATTATTCAATCAATTACAAGCAAATCGTTTATTATTCAATCAATTACAAGCAAATCGTTTATTATTCAATCAATTACAAGCAAATCGGTTATTATTCAATCAATTACAAGCAAATCGTTTATTATTCAATCAATTAAAGGAAATTGTTTATTATTCAATCAATTAAAGGAAATTGTTTATTATTCAATCAATTACAAGGAAATCGTTTATTATTCAATCAATTACAAGCAAATCGTTTATTATTCAATCAATTACAAGGAAATCGTTTATTATTCAATCAATTACCAGGAAATCGTTTATTATTGAATCAATTACAAGTAAATTATTTATTATTCAATCAATTACAAGGAAATCGTTTATTATTCAATCAATTACAAGAAAAATTTTTATTATTCAATCAATTACAAGGAAATCGTTTATTATTTAATCAAGTACAAGCAAATCGTTTATTATTCAATCAATTACAAGCAAATTGTTTATTATTCAATCAATTACAAGCAAATCGTTTATTATTCAATCAATTACAAGCAAATCGTTCATTATTCAATCAATTACAAGCAAATCGTTTATTATTCAATCAATTACAAGCAAATCGTTTATTATTCAATCAATTACAAGCAAATCGTTTATCATTCAATCAATTACAAGCAAATCGTTTATTATTCAATCAATTACAAGCAAATTGTTTATTATTCAATCAATTACAAGCAAATCGTTTATTATTCAATCAATTACAAGCAAATCGTTTATTATTCAATCAATTACAAGCAAATTGTTTATTATTCAATCAATTACAAGCAAATCGTTTATTATTCAATCAATTACAAGCAAATCCTTTATTATTGAATCAATTACAAGGAAATTGTTTATTATTTAATCAAGTACAAGCAAATCGTTTATTATTCAATCAATTACAAGGAAATTGTTTATTATTCAATCAATTACAAGCAAATTGTTTATTATTCAATCAATTACAAGCAAATCGTTTATTATTCAATCAATTACAAGGAAATCGTTTATTATTGAATCAATTACAAGTAAATTATTTATTATTCAATCAATTACAAGGAAATCGTTTATTATTCAATCAATTACAAGAAAAATTTTTATTATTCAATCAATTACAAGGAAATCGTTTATTATTTAATCAAGTACAAGCAAATCGTTTATTATTCAATCAATTACAAGCAAATCGTTCATTATTCAATCAATTACAAGCAAATCCTTTATTATTTAATCAATTACAAGCAAATCGGTTATTATTCAATCAATTAAAAGCAAATCGTTTATTATTCAATCAATTACAAGCAAATCCTTTATTATTGAATCAATTACAAGCAAATCGTGTATTATTCAATCAATTACAAGCAAATCGGTTATTATTCAATCAATTACAAGCAAATCGTTTATTATTCAATCAATTACAAGCAAATCCTTTATTATTGAATCAATTACAAGGAAATTGTTTATTATTTAATCAAGTACAAGCAAATCGTTTATTATTCAATCAATTACAAGGAAATTGTTTATTATTCAATCAATTACAAGCAAATTGTTTATTATTCAATCAATTACAAGCAAATCGTTTATTATTCAATCAATTACAAGGAAATCGTTTATTATTGAATCAATTACAAGTAAATTATTTATTATTCAATCAATTACAAGGAAATCGTTTATTATTCAATCAATTACAAGAAAAATTTTTATTATTCAATCAATTACAAGGAAATCGTTTATTATTTAATCAAGTACAAGCAAATCGTTTATTATTCAATCAATTACAAGCAAATTGTTTATTATTCAATCAATTACAAGCAAATCGTTTATTATTCAATCAATTACAAGCAAATCGTTCATTATTCAATCAATTACAAGCAAATCGTTTATTATTCAATCAATTACAAGCAAATCGTTTATTATTCAATCAATTACAAGCAAATCGTTTATTATTCAATCAATTACAAGCAAATCGTTCATTATTCAATCAATTACAAGCAAATCGTTTATTATTCAATCAATTACAAGCAAATCGTTCATTATTCAATCAATTACAAGCAAATCGTTCATTATTCAATCAATTACAAGCAAATCGTTCATTATTCAATCAATTACAAGCAAATTGTTTATTATTCAATCAATTACAAGCAAATCGTTTATTATTGAATCAATTACAAGGAAATCGTTTATTATTCAATCAATTACAAGCAAATCGTTTATTATTCAATCAATTACAAGCAAATCGTTCATTATTCAATCAATTACAAGCAAATCGTTTATTATTCAATCAATTACAAGCAAATCGTTTATTATTCAATCAATTACAAGCAAATCGTTTATTATTGAATCAATTACGAGCAAATCGTTCATTATTCAATCAATTACAAGCAAATTGTTTATTATTCAATCAATTACAAGCAAATCGTTTATTATTGAATCAATTACAAGCAAATCGTTTATTATTCAATCAATTACAAGCAAATCGTTTATTATTGAATCAATTACGAGCAAATCGTTCATTATTCAATCAATTACAAGCAAATTGTTTATTATTCAATCAATTACAAGCAAATCGTTTATTATTGAATCAATTACAAGCAAATCGTTTATTATTCAATCAATTACAAGCAAATCGTTTATTATTGAATCAATTACGAGCAAATCGTTCATTATTCAATCAATTACAAGCAAATTGTTTATTATTCAATCAATTACAAGCAAATCGTTTATTATTGAATCAATTACAAGCAAATCGTTTATTATTCAATCAATTACAAGCAAATCGTTTATTATTGAATCAATTACGAGCAAATCGTTCATTATTCAATCAATTACAAGCAAATTGTTTATTATTCAATCAATTACAAGCAAATCGTTTATTATTGAATCAATTACAAGCAAATCGTTTATTATTCAATCAATTACAAGCAAATCGTTTATTATTGAATCAATTACGAGCAAATCGTTCATTATTCAATCAATTACAAGCAAATTGTTTATTATTCAATCAATTACAAGCAAATCGTTTATTATTGAATCAATTACAAGCAAATCGTTTATTATTCAATCAATTACAAGCAAATCGTTTATTATTGAATCAATTACGAGCAAATCGTTCATTATTCAATCAATTACAAGCAAATTGTTTATTATTCAATCAATTACAAGCAAATCGTTTATTATTGAATCAATTACAAGCAAATCGTTTATTATTCAATCAATTACAAGCAAATCGTTTATTATTGAATCAATTACGAGCAAATCGTTCATTATTCAATCAATTACAAGCAAATTGTTTATTATTCAATCAATTACAAGCAAATCGTTTATTATTGAATCAATTACAAGCAAATCGTTTATTATTGAATCAATTACAAGCAAATCGTTTATTATTGAATCAATTACGAGCAAATCGTTCATTATTCAATCAATTACAAGCAAATTGTTTATTATTCAATCAATTACAAGCAAATCGTTTATTATTGAATCAATTACAAGCAAATCGTTTATTATTCAATCAATTACAAGCAAATCGTTTATTATTGAATCAATTACGAGCAAATCGTTCATTATTCAATCAATTACAAGCAAATTGTTTATTATTCAATCAATTACAAGCAAATCGTTTATTATTGAATCAATTACAAGCAAATCGTTTATTATTCAATCAATTACAAGCAAATCGTTTATTATTGAATCAATTACGAG
>NC_136484.1:196073017-196100517 GCF_053919585.1 Euprymna scolopes
ACCTAGAACCCCATCTTCCAGCGTAGACCCCTACTACCAGGTCTCCTTCTCCAATATCAGGGGTCTACGTTCCAACCTTCCAGAGGTTGAAACCCAATTACAGGAGACGAAACCGGACATATTATTTCTATGTGAAACTGGAATAGGGCCGACCACTTCCCTAGATGAGTTCATAATTAATGGATACTCCAATTTAACAGCTAAATCTGACTCCCAAGATCGCCATGGGCATGGAATATGTGCCTACATTAAGGATGGCTTCCCATGTGGCAGGGATATCTCTAGAGAAGATCCTAATTTACCTTATCTGTGCTTCAGGGTTGCACTTGCTAACACCACTGTATTTATATTTGCCCTCTATAGGCCACACAACAGCGGAGTTACTATCTTTAAGAGCATATCTGAGAAAATAGACCACATACTGTCTTCACATCCCTCGGCTAACATCCACATCTGTGGCGACTTCAACGTCCATAACGTGGAATGGCTGACCCATTCAAATAAGACAGATGATGAGGGGAGGTTTTGTCATGATTTTGCCATTGCTTATGACCTCACTCAGATTGTTCGCGAACCCACCCGTGTGCCCGATACACCCAATCAATATGCAAGCCTCTTAGACCTTTTTCTTTCAACTTCCCCTGAGCTATGTTCATGTACCGTTCATTCTCCTTTAGGATCCTCCGACCACTCCGTCGTATCAGTTAAGATAAAAACAAAATGTAAGAAGCCATCAGACGTACCCCTCCACCGTACTGTATACCGATACTCTATGGCTGACTGGGATAGCTTCCGTACATTCATATCTGATTTACTTCTGCACTCCATGTTTAAAAAGGAAGTGTCCTCTATAGTATCAGATCTGACCGAATGGTTAATTGTAGGCATAGACCAATTCATACCATCTAAAAAATTCCAACAAAAACCTAACAGCCAGCCATGGTTCTCCCCAGAATGTGCTGCTGCTATCGCGCACAGAAATCACTTTTTCCATAACTACCAACGTAATAGATGCACTGAGACTAAAGCTGCTTTCAGGACTGCCAGCAACCACTGTAAAAGAGTAATAAAAAATGCAAGAGAGCTATATGCCCAGTCTGTAAAATCCAAGGTAGCTGATCAGCGGCTTGGTTCCCACCAGTTTTGGCAAATAACAAATAGGATCTTGAACAGAAGTGTGCGTTCTATCCCAACCATTATCAATGGACCAGAGGTTATCTCGTCAGCGTCAGACAAGGCCAAACTATTTGCAAAGAACTTTGCAGCTAATTCTACCCTATGCGACGAAGGCCATCAACTCCCCATATTTCCTCCTATAACACAGAACAAGCTAGGTAACATACAAATATCCGTGCATGAGGTCGCCAAGCTAATAAAAAACCTAGATTCCAGTAAAGCAACTGGCCCTGATGGCATCCCAATTATAGTGTTAAAAAAGCTTCAACCAGAACTTGCTCCCATACTTACGAAACTATTTAAGCGCTGCCTTAAGGAGAAGTGCTTTCCGACACCCTGGAAGACCTCCTCAGTTTGCCCTGTATTTAAGAATTCAGGTGATAAGTTATCTCCCTCTCAATACAGACCAAGAAGTCTTCTCTGTGTTATGAGTAAGTTACTGGAATCAATATTAAATAGAGAAATAGTAAACCACCTCAGCAGGAATAACCTTCTTAGTGACACACAATATGGTTTCCGCTCTGCAAGATCTACCGCAGATGTGCTGACGGTTATATCCCACAGGATTAGTGAATCTCTTGACAAAGGCTTCCTTTCTAGGGCAATTGCTCTCGACATATCAAAGGCCTTTGACAAAGTATGGCATAAGGGTCTACTTCACAAGATTTCCAGCTACGGTATAACTGGAAATGTTTTCTCAATCATTAAATCATTTCTCTCTGATAGGCTCATAAGAGTAGTGGTAGATGGACAAAAATCGGAGGCCTGCAATATAAATGCTGGAGTCCCTCAGGGGTCAATCCTGGGCCCAACTCTCTTCCTGATCTACATCAATGACCTCCCTAAACACATACTTAAATCATTCGTTGACATCTATGCTGATGACACGACCATCTACGGCAACACATCAAAGGCTGTAAATGACGAAGTTCTCTCGGATTCTCTCTCCTCTGATCTCGAGCGCGTGGTTCAGTGGGGGAAGATGTGGCTAGTTACCTTTAATGCATCCAAAACCAAACTCCTATCCTTACATCATCAACGCTCTGATCCCCAGCTGGCATCAATTGTTATGGATGGCTCTCGTCTGGGTGAGGCCCCGTGTTTTGACAAGCTTCTGGGTTTGACCTTTACTCCTGATCTGAAATGGAACACGTACATCAAGTCTGTTGCCAAGGTCGCAGGAAAGATGGTGGGATCCTTCTACCGCTCCAGAAGATATCTCACTACTGATGCAATTCTCTATCTATATAAAAGCCAAGTACGGCCAAGGATGGAATACTGTTGCCATATCTGGGCAGGAGCTGCCAAAAACAGCCTATCATGCCTTGACAGAGTACAAAATAGACTTCGTGGTTTAGTGGGGGATGCCCTTTTCTCTACCCTGCAACCCCTCTCCCACAGAAGAGACGTTGCGAGCCTATCCTTGTTTTATCGTTATTTTCATGGCAGGTGCTCGTCTGAACTCCAATCCCTGATCCCCCCTCGCCAATCTTTCACGAAAAACACCCGTCTAGCTGAATCCACTGTGAAAAATTTCCCCCACTCTATATCTGTGCCTAAATCAAAACGCGGATTTCATGAGCAAAGCTTCTTTCTTAGAACTGCACGCCTGTGGAACTCTGTTCCGTCTGCCTGCTTCCCTCCGGACTACAACTTGGATGTCTTCAAGTCTAATGTTAACAAATTCCTAATGAACCGCCCCCCTAATTAAACACTTCATAAAATCTCCTCACTAACGTAATGTACTTACAATAACCCTTATCCCTGAGTGGCTTCCGGGCCTTGATAAGTGGTGATCACTGTGTAAAAAAAAAAATATATATATATATATGTTTGTGTGTGTATGTGTGTGTGTGTGTGTGTGTGTGGATTGAATGCTGCTATTTTTTCTGATGAGTTAAAGACAAAAGAGAGTCCCTGATTGATATAATATTTAAGTGAATTATTTTGTGCTACGAAACAGATACTGTCAAGAATTTTGATTGTCAACTGAATTAGAAGAACAAATTGTAAGATGGTCATCATGAGATTTACAATATAGATTTTTGTCATGTATTCATTATATGCTCTGTAATCACATTGATCTTCTTAAATAAGGAATGATATATATAAAAAGAGGAATATAAGTGAATAAAATATTTCCACAGAAATATATATATATATATATATATATATATATATATATATATATATATATATATATATATATCACATTGATAAGAAAGTTCTTGCAGTTTTGAACTTTTAAATTCAGGTGAACATATCTCGGTTAAAACACAATTTTATTGATCGCAATAAGAACCATCAGAATCAACACACTATTGCCAACGAATAATAAGTGTATTTATGTCAGTAATGTAAAAAAATCTTGCGTTCTGGTGGTGATGACGTCGCTGAAGGTGTTTTGTTTTTTATATTTTCTTGGGGTTTTGGAGCATTTATCACACAATCAAGTTATCGAGAAAAAGTTTGAATTGAAATAAAAAAAAAATTGCGAATTTGCTTTTTTTCTATGTTTTGTCCAACTGAAAAGAAAACAGAATTGTTTTAAAACGATTGTAATTTAAACGATTAGATAGCGCGAAAGACGCCTTTTAAAATGATATTTAAATTAAAGGTATTATAAGGAAAACTTATTTGAAAATACATCATTTGAAATCAAAATTAGAAATTTCGTACGAAATTTCTTCTCAACTTATATATATATATATATATATATATATATATATATATATATATATATATATATATAACTCTTTTTCAAGATGTCTTTTAACATGTTTCATTAATAATTAGTTTATATATATATATATATATATATATATATATATATATATATATATATATATATGAGAGAGAAAGACAGAGTGATATATGAAGATTGCGAAGGTTATTTTCTTCATTACGCAATATTTATATCCGTTGATGTTTTAATGATTGAAACTAATAATTTCCAGATACATGGTGCGTTCATTCCACTTTTGTGTGTGCGAGGGAGTACTTTGATGGGTGAACGTTAGTGTCTATCAATCTTGGTACGTTTATAAAGCTTGTTGTACCGATAAAAAAAATGTCAATTGTACTATAGAAGCCTATATTTATACGCCGGCCGGTGTAAAGCGGGTGGCAGCATTGGGTAACGACGTGGGATGTGGAGGAGAGGGATAATTACCGAGAGGGATGAGAAGGGTTGACAGAATCTGGCAACGGTGAATTAATTCGTTCTCATAGGAGAGCTGCATGTGCATTCAGTATGGGTGAACGACTTCCACTGGGACGGGATCATATTGCAAATGACGCATTCTCATATATATATATATATATATATATATATATATATATATATATATATATATATATGTGTGTGTGTGTGTTTGTGTGTGTGAGTATATATATAAAACACATATATAAACACACACACACACACACACACACACACACACACACACACACACACACACATATATATATATATATATATATATATATACTGAGAGAAGAAGCGGGGGAATGCTAATATAAAGGTAGTACACTCGTGTGACATAGATATAGACACATGTGCGACATATTTACAAACGTCAGTATCTAAACAGCCATGTACATATAGATATATATATATACATAAATCTAAACAGCCATGTACATATAGATATATATACATAAATCTACGCATACGAAACAAGTACATCATTTTAAATTGAAATATCCGTGTACTCATCTAATTGTTCAACTCTCGCTTTCTTATGCATATACAATAACGGAACCATCTCTCGGCGTTGCCCGATAATATTGAGGAACGCAAGAAAGTCTTGCTCTCACCATTGAACATCACATTACCCTGGATTTTTGTTAATGGCAATCAAGACGTCAGTGTTAGACTAACACTTCCGCTTGATAAACGGTAAGTGTTAATGTAATGTTTATCTTAGGTTTCACATAATAATAGAAAAATGAAGAAAAAAATAGAATCCATCTAAATATTAAAGCATTTCAAGAAAAACAATAGGATAAAGCAAAAAAGCAAAAAACTAAAAGTTATAGAACATGTATTGTAGATTTATAATAACAAATACAAGCAATCCTGTAGCAGAGCGTATCTATTGTAGATTCATAATAAAAAATACAAGCAACCCTGTAACAGAGCGTATGTATTGTAGATTTATAATAAAAAATACAAGCAACCCTGTAACAGAGCGTATGTATTGTAGATTTATAATAAAAAATACAAGCAACCCTGTAACAGAACGTATGTATTGTAGATTTATAATAAAAAATACAAGCAACCCTGTAACAGAGCGTATGTATTGTAGATTTATAATAAAAAAAATATAAGCAACCCTGTAACAGAGCGTATGTATTGTAGATTTATAATAAAAAAAATAAGCAACCCTGTAACAGAGCACATGTATTGTAGATTTATAATAAAAAATATAAACAACCTTGTAACAGAGCGTATGTATTGTAGATTTATAATAAAAAATATAAACAACCTTGTAACAGAGCGTATGTATTGTAGATTTATGATAAAAATATAAGCAACCCTGTAACAGAGCGCATGTACTGTAGATTTATAATAAAAAATATAAGCAACCCCGTAACAGAGCGTATGTATTGTAGATTTATAATAAAAAATACAAGCAACCCTGTAACAGAGCGTATGTATTGTAGATTTATAATAAAAAATACAAGCAACCCTGTAACAGAGCACATGTATTGTAGATTTATAATAAAAATATAAGCAACCCTGTAACAGAGCACATGTATTGTAGATTTATAATAACAAATACAAGCAACCCTGTAACAGAGCACATGTATTGTAGATTTATAATAAAAAATATAAGCAACCCTGTAACAGAGCACATGTATTGTAGATTTATAATAAAAAATATAAGCAACCCTGTAACAGAGCACATGTATTATAGATTTATAATAAAAAATACAAGCAACCCTGTAACAGAGCGTATGTATTGTAGATTTATAATAAAAAATACAAGCAACCCTGTAACAGAGCACATGTATTGTAGATTTATAATAAAAATATAAGCAACCCTGTAACAGAGCACATGTATTGTAGATTTATAATAAAAATACAGGCAACCCTGTAACAGAGCGTATGTATTGTAGATTTATAATAAAAAATACAAGCAACCCTGTAACAGAGCATATGTATTACAGATGTATAATAAAAAATACAAGCAACCCTGTAACAAAGCACATGTATTATAGATTTATAATAAAAAATATAAGCAACCCTGTAACAGACCACATGTATTATAGATTTATAATAAAAATATAAGCAACCTTGTAACAGAGCGTATGTATTGTAGATTTATAATAAAAAATACAAGCAACCTTGTAACAGAGCACATGTATTGTAGATTTATAATAAAAAATACAAGCAACCCTGTAACAGAGCACATGTATTGTAGATTTATATTAAAAATACAAGCAACCTTGTAACAGAGTACATGGATTGTAGATTTATAATAACAAATATAAGCAACCCTGTAACAGAGCACATGTATTGTAGATTTATAATAAAAAATATAAGCAACCCTGTAACAGAGCACATGTATTTTAGATTTATAATAAAAAATACAAGCAACCTTGTAACAGAGCACATGTATTGTAAATGTATAATAAAAATATAAGCAACCCTGTAACAGAGCCTATGTATTGTAGATTTATAATAAAAAATACAAGAAACCCTGTAACAGAGCGTATGTATTGTAGATTTATAATAAAAAATAAAAGAAACCCTGCAACAGAGCGTATGTATTGTACATTCATAATAAAAAATACAAGCAACTCTGTAACAGAGCGTATGTATTGTAGATTTATAATAAAAAATACAAGCAACCTTGTAACAGAGCACATGTATTGTAAATGTATAATAAAAATATAAGCAACTCTGCAACAGAGCGTATGTATTGTAGATTTATAATAAAAAATACAAGCAACCCTGTAACAGAGCGTATGTATTGTAGATTTATAATAAAAAATACAAGCAACCCTGTAACAGAGCACATATATTGTAGATTTATAATAAAAATACAAGCAACTCTGTAACAGAACGTATGTATTGTAGATTTATAATAAAAAATACAAGCAACCTTGTAACAGAGCACATGTATTGTAAATGTATAATAAAAATATAAGCAACTCTGCAACAGAGCGTATGTATTGTAGATTTATAATAAAAAATATAAGCAACCCTGCAACAGAACGTATGTATTGTAGATTTATAATAAAAAATACAAGAAACCCTGTAACAGAGCGTATGTATTGTAGATTTATAATAAAAAATACAAGAAACCCTGTAACAGAGCGTATGTATTGTAGATTTATAATAAAAAATACAAGAAACCCTGTAACAGAGCGTATGTATTGTAGATTTATAATAAAAAATACAAGAAACCCTGTAACAGAGCGTATGTATTGTAGATTTATAATAAAAAATACAAGCAACCCTGTAACAGAGCGTATGTATTGTAGATTTATAATAAAAAATACAAGCAACCCTGTAACAGAGCACATATATTGTAGATTTATAATAAAAATATAAGCAACCTTGTAACAGAGCACATGTATTATAGATCTATAATAAAAAATACAAGCTACCCTGTAACAGAGCACATGTATTGTAGATTTAAAATAAAAATATAAGCGACCCTGTAACAGAGCACATGTATTATAGATTTACAATAAAAAATGCAAGCAACCCTGTAACAGAGCACATGTATTGTAGATTTATAATAAAAAATACAAGCAACCCTGTAACAGAGCACATGTATTGTAGATTATAATAAAAAATACAAGCAACCCTGTAACAGAGCACATGTATTGTAGATTTATAATAAAAATACAAGCAACCCTGAAACAGAGCGTATGTATTGTAGATTTATAATAAAAAATAAAAGAAACCCTGCAACAGAGCGTATGTATTGTACATTCATAATAAAAAATACAAGCAACCCTGTAACAGAGCGTATGTATTGAAGATTTATAATAAAAAATACAAGCAACCCTGCAACAGAGCGTATGTATTGTAGATTTATAATAAAAAATACAAGAAACCCTGTAACAGAGCGTATGTATTGTAGACTTATAATAAAAAATACAAGAAACCCTGTAACAGAGCGTATGTATTGTAGATTTATAATAAAAAATACAAGCAACCCTGTAACCGAGCGTATGTATTGTAGATTTATAATAAAAAATACAAGCAACCCTGTAACAGAGCACATATATTGTAGATTTATAATAAAAATATAAGCAACCTTGTAACAGAGCACATGTATTATTGATTTATAATAAAAAATACAAGCTACCCTGTAACAGAGCACATGTATTGTAGATTTATAATAAAAAATACAAGCAACCCTGTAACAGAGCACATATATTGTAGATTTATAATAAAAAATATAAGCAACCTTGTAACAGAGCACATGTATTATTGATTTATAATAAAAAATACAAGCTACCCTGTAACAGAGCACATGTATTGTAGATTTATAATAAAAAATATAAGCAACCCTGCAACAGAACGTATGTATTGTAGATTTATAATAAAAAATACAAGAAACCCTGTAACAGAGCGTATGTATTGTAGATTTATAATAAAAAATACAAGCAACCCTGTAACCGAGCGTATGTATTGTAGATTTATAATAAAAAATACAAGCAACCCTGTAACAGAGCAGATATATTGTAGATTTATAATAAAAATATAAGCAACCTTGTAACAGAGCACATGTATTATTGATTTATAATAAAAAATACAAGCTACCCTGTAACAGAGCACATGTATTGTAGATTTATAATAAAAATATAAGCAACCCTGTAACAGAGCACATGTATTACAGATTTATAATAAAAAATACAAGCAACCTTGTAACAGAGCACATGTATTGTAGATTTATAATAAAAAATACAAGCAACCCTGTAACAGAGCACATGTATTGAAGATTTATAATAAAAAATACAAGCAACCCTGTAACAGAGCGTATGTATTGTAGATTTATAATAAAAATACAAGCAACCCTGTAACAGAGCGTATGTATTGTAGATTTATAATAAAAAATACAAGCAACCCTGTAACAGAGCACATGTATTACAGATGTATAATAAAAAATACAAGGAACCCTGTAACAAAGCACATGTATTATAGATTTATAATAAAAAATATAAGCAACCCTCTAACAGAGCACATGTAATATAGATTTATAATAAAAAATATAAGCAACCCTGTAACAGAGCACATATATTGTAGATTTATAATAAAAAATACAAGCAACCCTGTAACAGAGCAGATATATTGTAGATTTATAATAAAAATATAAGCAACCTTGTAACAGAGCACATGTATTATTGATTTATAATAAAAAATACAAGCTACCCTGTAACAGAGCGTATGTATTGTAGATTTATAATAAAAATATAAGCAACCCTGTAACAGAGCACATGTATTACAGATTTATAATAAAAAATACAAGCAACCTTGTAACAGAGCGTATGTATTGTAGATTTATAATAAAAAATACAAGCAACCCTGCCACAGAGCACATCTATTGTAGATTTATAATAAAAAATATAAGCAACCCTGTAACAGAGGCTATGTATTGTAGATTTATAATAAAAAATATAAGCAACCCTGTAACAGAGCGTATGTATTATAGATTTATAATAAAAAATATAAGCAACCCTGTAACAGAGCGTATGTATTGTAGATTTATAATAAAAAATAATAGCAACCCTGTAACAGAGCGTATGTATTGTAGATTTATAATAAAAATTACAAACAACCCTGTAACAGAGCGTATGTATTATAGATTTATAGTAAAAATACAAGCAACCCTGTAAGAGAGCACATGTATTGTAGATTTATAATAAAAAATACAAGCAACCCTGTAACAGAGCGTATGTATTGTAGATTTATAATAAAAATATAAGCAACCCTGTAACAGAGCGTATGTATTATAGATTTATAATAAAAATTACAAGCAACCCTGTAACAGAGCGTAAGTATTGTAGATTTATAATAAAAATTACAAGCAACCCTGTAACAGAGCGTATGTATTATAGATTTATAATAAAAATTACAAGCAACCCTGTAACAGAGCGTATGTATTATAGATTTATAATAAAAAATACAAGGAACCCTGTAACAGAGCGTATGTATTGTAGATTTATAATAAAAAATATAAGCAACCTTGTAACAGAGCACATGTATTATAGATTTATAATAAAAAATACAAGCAACCCTGCAACAGAGCATATGTATTGTAGATTCATAATAAAAAATATAAGCCACCCTGTAACAGAGCGTATGTATTGTAGATTTATAATAAAAAATATAAGCAACCCTGTCACAGAGCGTATGTATTGTAGATTTGTAATAAAAAATATAAGCAACCCTGTAACAGAGCGTATGTTTTGTAGATTTATAATAAAAAATACAAGCAACCCTGTAACAGAGCGTATGTATTGTAGATTTATAATAAAAAATACAAGGAACCCTATAACAGAGCGTATGTATTATAGATTTATAATAAAAAATACAAGCAACCTTGTAACAGAGCACATGTATTGTAGATTTATAATAAAAAATATAAGCAACCCTGTAACAGAGCGTATGTATTGTAGATTTATAATAAAAATACAAGCAACCCTGTAACAGAGCGTATGTATTATAGATTTATAATAAAAAATACAAGGAACCCTGTAACAGAGCGTATGTATTATAGATTTATAATAAAAAATCCAAGCAACCCTGTAAGAGAGCGTATGAATTATAGATTTATAATAAAAAATACAAGAAACCCTGTAACAGAGCGTATGTATTGTAGATTTATAATAAAAAATATAAGCAACCCTGTAACAGAGCGTATGTATTATAGATTTATAATAAAAAATACAAGCAACCTTGTAACAGAGCACATGTATTGTAGATTTATAATAAAAAGTAAAAGCAACCCTGTAACAGAGCATATGTATTGTAGATTTATAATAAAAAATACAAGCAATCCTGTAGCAGAGCGTATCTATTGTAGATTTATAATAAAAAATACAAGGAACCCTGTAACAGAGCGTATGTATTGTAGATTTATGATAAAAATTACAAACAACCCTGTAACAGAGCGTATGTATTGTAGATTTATAATAAAAAATATAAGCAACCCTGTAACAGAGCGTATGTATTGTAGATTTATAATAAAAAATACAAGCAACCTTGTAACAGAGCACATGTATTGTAGATTTATAATAAAAATTACAAGCAACCCTGCAACAGAGCATATGTATTGTAGATTTATAATAAAAAATATAAGCAACCCTGTAGCAGAGCGTATGTATTGTAGATTTATAATAAAAAATATAAGCAACCCTGTAACAGAGCACATGTATTGTAGATTTATAATAAAAATTACAAGCAACCCTGCAACAGAGCATATGTATTGTAGATTTATAATAAAAAATATAAGCAACCCTGTAGCAGAGCGTATGTATTGTAGATTTATAATAAAAAATATAAGCAACCTTGTAACAGAGCACATGTATTGTAGATTTATAATAAAAATTACAAGCAACCCTGTAACAGAGCGTATGTATTGTAGATTTATAATAAAAATACAAGCAACCCTGTAACAGAGTGTATGTATTGTAGATTTATAATAAAAAATACAAGCAACCCTGTAACAGAGCGTATGTATTGTAGATTTATAATAAAAAATACAAGCAACCCTGTAACAGAGCGTATGTATTGTAGATTTATAATAAAAAATACAAGCAACCCTGTAGCAGAGCGTATGTATTGTAGATTTATAATAAAAAATATAAGCAACCCTTTAGCAGAGCGTATGTATTGTAGATTTATAATAAAAAATACAAGCAACCTTGTAACAAAGCGTATTTATGTGTGTATTTGAGAAAGCAGCAGGTGAAGCATAGCTGGCTAACGAAAATATGAGCAACAGCCATATAATCTCTGTGACTATTGTACTCTCTTTACCCATTATCCTCGAGTGGCCTCTGCGCTTTGATAAGTGGTGATGCCTGTGTAAAAAAACAAACATATGCAAATTAACAAGTATGGTCTTGTTTGCGTTACAAAAAAAAAAAAAGGAGAGAAAATGCACTACGTGGTTGAGGAGAGAAAAAAAGTGCACCGTGGAAGATGAACGTTCGAATAATAAATGGATGGTTAGCGTCAGCATCAGATTGCGGGACAGAGACTTTTAAAAAATCACGTGTGTGTGAAAAGCGTTTTGAAATATAATGAAATGCGTTATTTTGGAAGAATCAAGAATAAACGCATTTCATTTGCATTTTTCAAAAAATGCCGATTTTTTTTTCTTTGTGACGGAGTACCAGACAATGTGCGAGTCCGAGAGGTTTGAACTGTAACGGCACAATTAAAAAGTAACGGTTCATGTTCTTGATGTGCGAATTCAGTGTTTGTAATTAGTTACCTTAATCCATTTCATAGACGATAACGTTCAAAATAAAAATGATGGCTGCGGAAATCTGTTTTAGATCGAACTAAAAATTCATGGCGGACGCTGGCTTTTATTTTTACTGCCTTCTGGAAAAATGTTCGATTGCTACGAAATGATTAATATAGAATATTTGGAGTAAACGGAAGCATAGAAATGATAATATTATGAAAATGCATGTGTTTTTATTTGCATCTATATAAATATCAATCCCGTTGCGTAAAAGTAAGAAAGTGAAAAACCTGATGGACGAAACAATTTCAAGTAAGAAAGCGAATATCAAGTCAAACATCCTCTGCTAACTCAAATAAACGTGGTTCTTCTTTTTGGCAAATTTTAAAAATAATTTTGCAAACTTTTCGAAGCGATTTTGAAATCATATACCCGCAAAAATATTGAAATAAAAAAGTAACAACAAAAACATTTAGGTTGACATAGATTCTTTATTTCTATTTTTCTTCAATGTGTTTAGAAATTGGGAACATATTCAGTAAATAGAAAGTATCTCCCACGCTATTATGAAGATACGTGTGTATTTATTTATATCTTTATATATATATATATACTAGCATGCCATGCTCGGTCGTAAAATACGCTTAAATATGATATTGTGATTAATGCAGATTTCATATTAATTATTATATTATATTGGACCCAATATATAGTAATGATTTGAAAAATTAAAAGTTAAAAATATGACTCGTGCGCCACCACCAAGAATCGAAACCAAAACGTTTAGCTTACGATTTTCTCTATCGTTTGACGTTAATGCATGCGCTATGGGCTAAAAATTAAAGTATGAACCAATAGCTATTACGTTACGCATGCACATTCGTAATACCGTCGTTCGACCTTCACCTGGCAAATTCATTTTTTTTAAATTTTCACACCTTTGCACCGATTTTCCCCGGCTAAAATCCAATTATAAAGTTTCGCACGGGTTCGAATACCTTATATATTACGTTTCATGTCTGTAGACCAAAAACTGATAGAAAAGTTTGGTAGGCAAAATTTTTTAAACAAATATACATACGCATACATGAATATATATAGAAAGAAGTTTGTGTTTACTATAACCTTTTTACGCAAATGTTAGACAAGTATAAATCATGTAGAATATCTGCATGAATATAATTATACGTAATAGTTAACTAAAGATGATCATCCCATAAGAAAACCCAAAAGGGAATTAATTAAAATAAATGTTTTGAAAAATATTCAAATTAGCTAGATCTTTTGCTAGTGAATGCAATTCCATGACACATATATAGCAAGTTGTATTTTCTTTTTGAATGAACAGAAAAGGAGTTTTTAATATGAATATCAATACACATAAACCCAAATTTAAAGGAGTATATATATATATATATATATATATATATATATATATATATATCATTTTATTTTTGAACTTCCGGTTCGTTGATTGTCATGGCTCTTGTGGGCTGCGACGTTGTTTGGCTGTGGAATTTATTATTATTATATATATATATATATATATATATATATATATATATATATATATATATATATATATATATATTGTCACATAGAAGTAAAAAAAAAAAAAAACGATGAACGAAACCATTTCAAATGTAAAGGGAAAGTAAGAAAGCAAGTATCAAGTAAAACTACCTCTTCTAAATGAAATGGACATGTTTACTCTTTTGGTAAGTTTTAACAAGATTTTCAAACTTTTCAAAGGTATTTCTAAAATGATGTACTCGCAAGAAAATATTGAAATATATTTATCGCATTCACACACAAAAAGTCAGGTTGATATATCTTCTTTATTTCTAGATTTAATTTGTTTAGAAAATATTGAAATATATTTATCACATTTTTTTTTTACACAGTGATCACCAACTTATCAGGGCCCGGAAGCCACTCAGGGATAAGGGTTATTGCAAGTACATTACGTTAGTGTGGAGATTTGATGAAGTGTTTACTTAAGGGGGCGGTTCATTAGGAATTTGTTAACATTGGACTTGAAGACATCCAAGTTGTAGTCCGGAGGGAAGCAGGCAGACGGAACAGAGTTCCACAGGCGTGCAGTTCTAAGAAAGAAGCTTTGTTCATGGAACCCGCGTTTTGATTTAGGCACAGATATAGAGTGGGAGAAATTTTTCACAGTGGATTCAGCTAGACGGGTGTTTTTCGTGAAAGATTGGCGAGGGGGGACCAGAGATCGGAGTTCAGACGAGCACCTGCCATGGAAATAACGATAAAACAAGGATAGGCATTCACACACACTAGAAAAAAATCAGGTTGATATATTATCTGTATTGCTAGGTTTAATGTGTTCAGAAATTATTTAACATCAAAAATGTGGAGATTCAAATTAACCCCAAAGTAAATGACGTCAGAACCGTTGACAAAGATTTTCGAAGAAATTATCAACATAAACAAGGAAAATCTATAAAAACAGGTTGGAAGAATTTGGCAATCGTGATTCGTATGGAACTCGATAGAATGCCGTATTTTAAGTAAAATAAAAAAAAAATGTCAAGATGAGCTGAACAAAATCATTCACGTGGAAAGATCGAAAGACGTTTAAAGATATATATATATATATATATATATATATATATATATATATATATATATATATATATATATATAAGACACTGATAGAATTCGGATGAAAATCCTGATAGATATTACTTGAAGTAACAATTTCAGGGTGATCCTAGCCAAAAAGGAAAAGCTCAATATTTAAGAATAGAGCAATATATAAGTTTGGTGGTTAAATTTTAAATTCTGAAAAACAACATATAAACACATATATTTGAATTAAGAATTTATTGTTTGACAAAAGGAATATATAGAAGGCGGTTATGTTGATTTCCTTAATCCATGGATTATCAATAATGGCTCATATCATCAGAGGAAATAAAATACGGTTAGCAAAATGTTCCGCTGTTTCAGCACAAATATTGAAAATAGTTTTTTGAGTGGTTGTTGATAATTATATGGAGATAATTATAGGAAGAGAAAATTTGATACAACCTGGGCAGTCCATTATCGGAAGGAGTAGCAATATATATATATATATATATATATATATATATATATATATATATATATATATATATATATATATATATATAAAGTAAAGCGGGAAAATCGTTTTTGGTGAGTAGCTGCGAGTTCAGGATCCTTTTGTTTCAAAGTTGCAATATTATCCAACTAAAACTTTGTAATCATTGGAAACATGTACTAGTGGAATACTTGTCTCAGGACGGGTATAGGCAATAAATATGGCATTAGTTTTAATATTCATGTTTTTCTTCTTGAGGGCCTCTTTATTTTATTGTTTCTAACGTCGAAACACCACCAAGATCATTTTCATCTCGTAGTTTTGTTAATCCATCGAATCATTGTTATGACAATCATCTACTTACAATTTCCCCCTCATAACCTTATGTTTTCTATTTACCTCTCTATCACCTCTCTATCTTCTAACCTCTTACTCTTTTACCTCTCTTTCTGTCTAACATTTACTCCAACCCTCAAATGTACTGTCCGCCATTTGTAATTGTATCCAGGTTTCTAATGAATCCATGTCGTCTCCAGATGTTGGCACCCCAGGGAATCGTCTAGTTCGCCCAGTGGGTAGCGCAATGCTGTATGGAGCACGAATGGGAAGAATTAGTGATACATTAATGCAGAACAATATGCAACCGACAGATAAAAAGGAAACGTTCAGCCACATAATACGACAAAGTAACGGGATTTCTTTCCATACGTCTGTTCAATTTGTGCGTTTAGCGACTTTATTGTAAATTCAGACAATTTGACATTTCTAATGACAATTTTATTAACTATTCATGCAAGTACTTTCATTCTACACATTTGCTCAGCACTTTTTGTAAAATTAAAAATGTCCGCATTCTATTCATAAAAAACAATGAATTCATTACTTATCCCTATATATATAAAATGAACTCATTTTTCCCCTATGATTTTGACATTAATAGGATTAAAAATCAAGACATTTCATGCAAATGTAATATGCATAAACTGCATCACAATATCTGAGGTGTGTTATAGGCCTATTACCTCTCCACTTCCTCGATAATCGTAGATTCCTATATTTTTTCTGCTGAAAGTTAACTGCCATAATCGGTTAAAATCAATGGAAGTAGTAAATTCTTTTCTCTCTAATTAATTCCTCCTTCCCCCGCCACCACTTACACCGTTTCCGGGATTGTTCACAAGGGTCAGTTACGAAGGAATACCGGTTTAGGATTTCTTTACTTCGTAGTTGCTTAAAAAAACTGGTATGGAATTTTAACGTTCCTTTTCGTTCTATGCTTTCTACTGGGTGAAACGCACCATGGACTTAACCAAATCGAAGGGTTATTTATGCCATTTTTTCGCTTTTCGTTGTGTTTGTTTGTTTTTGTTTTTTCGAACACATTCATTTTTCCCCTTATTTTCCGATTTCTTTTTTAAAGAAATTTTACGTTTGTTCTCTGTTTATGTATTTTGATTTTTCCGATTTTTTAAAAGAAGTTTAACATCGTTTTTTAAATATTTTAACAGGGTTATTACTTCGCTTATTCTTTACGGGATCCCCCCTTACACACCTCCAAACCCCCCGGGCAACGCCGGGTACCCCCTCTAGTCACAAATAAACTTATACAAACCGCGTATTTCACCGGCTTATCACTAACAGTTAACAAAAAGCTGTACATTAGACAACTGCGAATAAATAATAAATGCTTTCTTTCAATAAGTTTCATGTATTTTTACCGATATATTTCCTCCGTAAATATCTGCACGTGTGTGCATGTAACAGTAGAAGAGAAAGATATATATATATAGAGAGAAGGAAATGTATATATATATATATATATATATATATATATATATATATATATATATATATATTGCAGGGAGATAACAGATGAGATAAAACAAATTTATGTCTTGGTACACCTCTACCTATACACATTCATGATATTTTAAATGAAAATCGCTCCAGACAAGGCGTGAAGCCACTTAATGTAAGGAGCTAATAAGAAAGAAAGATGATTATAGCAAAGACAGCAGATGCTTAAAGACTTTAGTCTTGAAAATGCTATGGTTAAAAATAGAGTGAAAACACTTGCACTTGCTCACATCACTGCGTTTATATTTGCTCTCTATCGCCTCCATAACAGCGGTGTTACTGTCTTTAAGAGCATATCTGAGAAAAATTGACCACATTCTGTCTGCTCATCGTTCGGCTAATATTCACATCTGTGGAGACTTCAATGTTCACAATATGGAATAGTTAACCTACTCAAACAAGACATGATAGGGAGGTTATGTCACGATCTCTCCATTGCTTATATCCTAACTCAGATTGTTCACGAATCCACCCGTGTCCTTCGACACTGATGATCAATATGCAAGTTTCCTAGACCTTTTTCTCACAAATTGCCTTGAGCTATGTTCATCTTCCGTTCTGTCTCCACTTCGTAGCCTAGTGGGAGATGCCCTTTTCTTTTCCCTGCAGCCTCTTTCCCACTGAAGAGCTATTGTGATCCTGTCTCTGCTTTATCGTTATTTTCATGGCAAGTGCTCGTCTGAGCTCCAATCTATGCCCTTCCCTGTCCTGACTTTTATGAAAGGCATTCGTCTACCAAAAACCACTATCAATAATTCCCCCACTCTTTATCTGTGCCTAAACCTAAACGTAGGTTCCATGAACAAAACTTCTTTCTTAGAACTGCATGCCTGTGGAACTCTGTTCTGTTTTGTTGCTTTCCAACTGACTACAATCTTATTGTCTTCAAGTTCAACGTGAACAAATTCTGGATGAGTCATCCACTTAATTAATCCAATTTATCAAATTGACGCTACTACGATTACTACATGTCCCTTTGACCACTGTACACTCATTAACCTTTATCCTTCAGTGGCCTCCAGGTCTTGATAAATGGTGACTCCTTTGAAAAAAAGAAAGAAAACAGTAAGCAGGAAGAGAACTCCAAGCTTGCTGTTCTGGGAAAGAAGCAACTGGAATAGAAAGATGTATTACAATGAGGTATCTAAACAGCGAATTGATGAAGACCAACGGGTCAAACGAGCCGGAACAAAGGAAGCGGGAAATAGATCAGACAGTTCTGAAGAACGCATGCCTTAAGAAATATACGACAATCTTTAATTTTCACCTTTTCTTAAGTCTACATATTTAATCTGTTCTTCTCTTTGTTCTTCTACTAGCATTTTTATATAGATGGACCAAGCAGCGGACAGAGATGTGCATATAAAAATCTTATTTTAGACCAAGGGCATAAATCAACGAAAAATTTAAAGATGTATTCTCTGATAGAAATTCGTGAAAATATCTAAACTTTTTATACAAACTATTTAAGTTTACTATTTCACAAAAATAAATCAATCTTTTAAAATTTGGCAAAAATCGAACACATTCAAATAGTTTTTGCACGATCTTGCTGCTATATCACACGATTAAGTTGTTTACGCGTCTAATCATCAACAGGTTTTTAAACCAGCCATCATTTCCCAACAAGCAAGATTCGGCCTGGGAAATCTAAAACAAACACATCGAAGATAAATTTTTTAAATATTGGAAACAGGAGCCATCTTTGCTGGTCTTATTGCCACTTTAAAGAATCTCTTCTTGAAAAAAATATCTTGGAGGTGATAAAAGACTTGACACTGTCAGGCCTGATCGGAGTTATTAAAAAAAAAAACAGGCGCTTTTATGTTACTATAAACAACAACGTCGTTGGCGCCGACAGAAGAATGGTGTACTTCAGGGTAGTGTACTTTCTCCACTACTGTATAAGATCTATACCAATGACTAACCAATGAACTAGTACACACGCAGTTCATCAATACTGATACCCTTTACTAGAATACGTTCGACTCAGTAGAAATAAACGTCGAATCAGCACTAGATGAGTTATTCTTGAGAGCATCCACCTGCACGCAAACTCTGCGAAAACTCGTTTTATCTGAAGAACCTGAACGCAGGTCAATCACTAAACATCACGTGATCATTGTCTACCTTGTCAGCACCTTCTCATTCAAGAAACATATCTAAATAGATAAAAATGGAAAGCAGCTCCTCGAACAATATCTTACGAAAATTTATCAACTCAAAGTGGAGAGCCACAACACATTCATTAAGATGTACTACCTTGGTTCTGTGTTATTCATCTGCGGTTTTTTTTTGGAGGGAGGGGAGATATTAATGCATGTACAAAAATTAGACGTAACTTTAAACAACGTCTGAATAAAACCCATGATGATCGCAGCTGTCCAAATAATTTAAATAATAATAATAAAAAAAAAATGAAAATACAAAAATACAACAAAAAAAACACAAAAAAACTTGAAAATTAAACAAAACATTTTGAACTGAAATGAAGATAAAATAGAAGTTGATGTAAAGTTTTCATGAATCGAACTCACGAGTTTATTTAGCCTCAGTTTGTATGCATCAACTGAAAATGTCAAGATCTGCACTTTTTCGTTGTCTTCGCTGAACAAGATCGAAGATTTGAACGTTTTCCGCCAGGATTGATTTATCAAGAGTAATGTGTCGAAATTTACTAATTGGATCTTTTAATGGCAGCCTTTGCTGACAGGAAACATTTAATTAATTGTTTCTGTTTCGAGAACATTCCATTGCCTGCCGATTTGCCGGGCAATATGTCCTTGTCAGATTAGTTGTAGAATCAAGGGATTTAACTTGTTATTTTTATCTTTTGTTACGGTTGATTTATCGGTAGGATTGGAATGCTATTAAATAAACAATTGGCAGTGTTAGACCTTTGTAAACGTTTCGCATTTAGAGATAAGAAATATAATTGCACTTATGATATAATATAGTTTTATTAATCCCAACTTTGTACATGATTACTGCTTGTCTCTCACACACACACACACACACACACACACACAAACACACACACACGCGCGCGCACGCACACACACACACACGCACATATATAATATATTTTTTAAAAATAAATACAGTTTTTAAGACAGACATATACGTGTTACACACACAGATTATTGGATTATAAAAATGTGCCGCCGATCGAACGATTCGAACCCTGAATCAAAATATCTCGAACTAAAGTTTTTTATCAGGAGGCAATCGTGACAATCCTACTTCAAGTGCGAAATAAATAAGTTTTGTATTTATAAAAACAACTAAGAAATAAACAGTATTCTATCTACCTAAATGGAGAGAACTCGCAACGTGACTAAATTATTCACTGACAAGTGTTTCGTCGTCTAAGACACATCAGAGTGGCCGAATCTAGGGAGATTCGAAATCGGAACACCATCATTAGAAGCCTTAACCTCTACCCCTGGCCTATCTCACACGCGACTGCTTGTTGTATCATGTATATATATATATATATATATATATATATACTCACTCTCATCTTATATATATATATATATATATACTCACTCTCATCTTATATATATATATATATATATATATATATATATATATATATATATATATATATATATAGTGAGTTAGAAGATGAGAGTGAGTTCAATTCCATAAGAGGAGACTTATCGAGATAAAAGCTCAACAAGTTTCATTGGTGCTTATATAGGAAAACAATAGGAATGGGAAATGAAGTCACAAAAACTATATATTGGTAAATACAGAATGGTTCATTTATTCAATAAGTGTATACAAACATTTAGCTGTGGAATAAAGGGGCTTTTTATGCCAAGGCATTTCGAAGCCTAATGCTTCTCATAAAAAGAGTAGAAAAGATGCTAGTTAACATAATGGAGATGCGACATCTAGCGTGGGATTCATCAGGAACGAAATAAATCAAATAAATTATAGACGATGTTGGGGTGGAGTTAGGTCGGGTTCTAAGACAAAGGAGGAGCGTATTATATGAAGGGTAATGCAAAAAGGTGTATAGGATCTCTATCATATTCTTAAATGCAGGTAGTAAAGACCATATACACCTTTTTGCATTACCCTCCATATAATACTTTGTCTTAGAATTTATTCAACGATTGAATTTTCTTTTTCGGAAACATTTTTTTTTCGTGCCTTCTCATATAACTTTAAATGATTCCGATATTTTGACTTGAAAATATTACTTCACTATTTCGACCACGATTCCTTTAAAAAAATAAATAACCTAATCCGCCATTTGTTCTTGGCAGACGCAAACTTTCCACCCGTCGTCCATTTTGGTTAACCACAATCAAAGATAATAGAGTATTGTTATTTACTTCGTTTAAAACCGACCGAACATTTTCTCCGGTTTAAAATAACCCAACTTAATTGAGGTCAATAAACTCGCTAATTAGCGGTTTGTTACCTCATTGCAACGACAAAGACGATTACATAGATGTGTATTTCAATCGACAATTGGATTGCTAATTTAATTTCAAGCCAAGGATAGAGCAGGGATTAATTAAATGACTGAACGTGTCCTTCCACCTTTTTTTTTCTTTGGTTGCTAGGTATGTCGGTCGGTATGTCAGAGCATAATCAGGTTGATACACCGCTTCTGAAAAATCGTGAAGACAACAATGTAATTAGTTATACGAAGGCGAATTTACACACACACACACACACACACACACACACACACACACACACACACACACACACACACACACACACATATATATGTGTATATATGTATATATATATATATATATATATATATATATATATATATATATATATATATATTAGGTTGACGCGAAAATTCTTGCGGAAATTTTAATTTTAATTTCAAATGATGTATTTTCCGTTATAATATCTTTACTTTATATACTAAAGAGCGTTTTTTGATCTATCTAATCGTTTAAATTACAATCGTTTTGAAACAATTCTGTCTTCTCTTCAGAACGTGAAATACAACATGAAAGCAAATTCGCACAATTTTCTTATTTCGATTCAAGCTAGGTCGAAAAGCTGCTGAAACAGCTCGCGATATCAACGAAGCATTTGGCACAGGAACCACTATTGAACGCACAGTTAGTTTAAAAACTCATACGAAGGCGAATTACTATATTTACTCTTATCTTATACAGATAAATTTATGAATATATAATAGTATATTTATGAATAAATAATAGTATATTTATAAATATATAATAGTATATTTAAGAAATATATAATAGTATATTTATAAATATACAATAGTATATTTATGAATAAATAGTATATAATAGTATGTTTAAAACATATATAATAGTATATTAATAAATATATAATAGTATATTATGAATAAATAATAGTATATTTATAAATATATAATAGTATATTTATAAATATATAATAGTATATTTATAAATATATAATAGTATATTTTAGAAATATATAATAGTATATTTATAAATATATAATAGTATATTTATGAATACTGTAATAGTATATTTATAAATATATAATAGTATATTTAAGAAATATATAATATTATATTTATAAATATATAATAGTATATTTATGAATAAATAATAGTATATTTATAAATATATAATAGTATATTTATAAATATATAATAGTATATTTATAAATATATAATAGTGCATTTAAGAAATATATAATAGTATATTTATAAATTTATAATAGTATATTTATAAATATATAATAGTATATTTATGAATATATAATAGTATATTTATAAATATATAATAGTATATTTATAAATATATAATAGTATATTTATAAATATATAATAGTATATTTATGAATAAATAATAGTATACTTATAAAATATAATAGTATATTTATGAAATATATAATAGTATATTTATAAATATATAATAGTATATTTATGAATAAATAATATTATATTTACAAATATATAATAGTATATTTATAAATATATAATAGTATATTTATAAATATATAATAGTATATTTATGAATAAATTATATTATATTTATAAATATATAATAGTATATTTATGAAATATATAATAGTATATTTATAAATATATAATAGTATATTTATGAATAAATAATAGTATATTTATAAATATATAATAGTATATTTATTTTAAACACCCGTGTAGACAAAGTCAGATTAAAGGTAATTTTTTTTTTTTAATAATTTCATTATTCGTATTTTTTGAAGCCGGTGCAAATAATTCGGCCTTTATGTCTAAAGAAATGAACTTATACGTAGGAGTAAACATTGAAACTGAGAAAATAAATTTAAATCGTGTCTTTTATAAAATCACTGACGAATCAAATGTCATTCTATGTTTTACTTTAAAATCAGATAATACGATTCTAAGATACGAATATGTTTAAAGGAGCACAGGTGATTTGTTCGTCAGATCACCCGTAGTTTATCGCGCTTAAGTAGTAATTAATATTTTGATCGCAAAACACGAACACTAACAAGAGACATAATAAATAGATTATGTTTTTTATGGTGTAATTCTTTTCTCATTCAGAATTCTTATAAATTCTTTCGCAGCTGACAGACGGATCGTTTAAGCAAATGCATGTGTATAGGCATGTGTAAGGGTACAGTTGCACAGGCGAACAGTTCCATGAAAGAAAGAATATTTCTTGTGAAAGTCTTGAAGGTGGGTTGGGTGATAGATTGAACTTCAGTTGAGCGTGTGACATGAAAAGAACACCGAACTTGCCAACAGATTTTATGTATGCCGTCCATTTTAGGTCAGGAGTGTAGGTCAGTCCCAGAAGTTTACCAAAGCAGGACGGTTGATATATATATATATATATATATATATATATATATATATATATATATATATATAACTATTTCATTTATTCACATAAATTTACTATACGAAAGTATAGATTTATGCGTAAACTTTAAGTATTTACTTCAAAAGTGCTCAATACGTAGGTAGAGCTAGTTAGTAATTTATAAAATATATATGGCGATTAGGCTACACTGAATATTCTGCGTTTCATCCAACTATAGGATTCGTCAGGCTTATGCGCGAATTCTGTCGTTGCTTCTTGTTTTTATATATGTTGAGGATTACTAGTTGGCCAATCAGCTTTCTAGTATCCACCGCGCCCCTTCCTACCAGCCAATGGGCATGCATTTTATCAAACAAATATATATATATAAAGCTGAATGTGTGTGTGTGTGTGTGTGTGTGTATGGTCACGAATAGGCTCCTATATGGTTGACTATTTTAAAAAACTGATTACATATAATGATAGAAGATGTATCGAGGCATAGGAATGGGTATGTTTGATCTGGCAGAACGGTGGTTCATTAAAATTGTGTGGTCTGCATCCGCGCCTCGTCCACAAAGTATGAAAATAAAAATTTAAAAGATAAAAAAAAAAACGTTTACAAGTGTTTTTGATATAGATGTACATAAAAATACTTTGATAAGTATGTTTTATCTTTAATAGAGATGGTATAACAACATTGTAGGGTCTGCGTTCGCGCCTGGCCTCCATAGAATGGAAAAAATAAATAAGACTTTTCATATCTATCTTTCGTAAGTATACTTTGATAATTATGTTTCAGTTTGAAGAAATATGGTATAATAAAATTATGGGGTGTTCGTTCGCACTTGACCTCCATAGAATGGAAATATTTCACAAAGTTTAACGAGTTTTTTTTTTAAATATAGATCCACAGAATATTGTGATAAGTGTTTCAGTTTGAACATGTATGGTATAATAAATTATGGGAGTTATCTATTTTATTTTTATTTTCATCATATTTTGCTTTGGTTTTGATATCCCCAAATTCAACCCAAATTTGCAACTCTTCCTTTTTATAACCTATCATACTTTCATAAATCAGAATCCATTTTCTGTAGGCTGTTTTTTAACCTAGTCAACGACGGGTACTTTTGCTAGTATATATAGAAAACAGAAAAATCTCATTGAAAATTAATTCAAATTTTCAAAAAACAAAAATAAATATTATAAACCTGTAAAATAGGTATACAAAATTTTTATTACCGACAACGAACACAAATAAACTTTAAAGATCTTGAAAAATGCAATTCTCTTCATCAGAGGAAAGAGGTTTGCAAAATATACAATAAATTTTGCAAGTTAATGCATTAAAAGAAACTACAAATATGAATTGAATCATATTTGCATAAAAAAGTTTTTAACAGTTTGTGAAAGTTTACAAAGTTTCGTAATGATTATGAAAGAATAAACAAGGGAAAAAGTAGAAGAATAAAAGGATATCGCAAACATCCATTTAATAAGGAGGTAATATCCAGGAAGAATAGGATAAATCCAAATAAGTTCATTGATTATCCATAAGAACGGGAAACACACACACACACACACACACACACACACACACACACACACACACACACACACACACACACACATATATATATAATGAAAACAAAGGGGTGTAGTGTTTACCTGATATACGCAATGGTAAACTTCAAACTAATATAAATAACAGTATTTATATATAGAAAATTTAGTCCCAACCGAATAAAAAAGCCCAATACGCAATAGAGAGTAGATCTTATTATAAGAGAAAGAAAATTAAAACTGTAAGTTGAAATTTACAATCAAAATTTATTGTTCGACTGAATACTCCAAAAAAACAATTTACATTTTAATAACAAATAAATAAATAAATAAACTAACACTTAAGTTATAAACTAAAATAAGAAAACGTATGAATATCCATGTAAAATCAAGGTTACTTTTCAATATACAAAGAAGGATTACTCACTCGAAAAAACACCAAAGGTAAAATAAAAGTCAACCGAGCCTTTGTCTGATAAAAATCTCATGAAAACAGTAGCGGGAACAACAAAGAATCTGATTGGTTAACTAGAAAACTTTATACTGTGTATGTATGTACATATATATATATATACTAGCTGCTTGTCGTGTTAGTCAGAGAGGATCAAGGGCTTGTAGTTCGTCAGAGCATTCACCATTAAAATACTTGTCATTCACCATTAAAATACTTGTAGAACAGGCAGAGGGACACAACATTTCGTCATGAGATAGATGCTAAAGCTTAGATGACAGTTCAGGACCTATCAGGTTGGCGACTCTTTTGAACCCTGTCCAGAGGGGAGAGACTAGTAGCAGATGTATCAGCCCAAATGTGACAACAGTACTCTATGCATGGGCAAATGGTGGCCTTATAGAGGTATAGGATACTTTCAGGCGTTAGTAGCTTTCTAGCACAGTCTTGGCAATGCTCTCAATACATCTGTTCCAACTCGTATTCCCTGTGAACGTTAGACCGAGGAGTTTAAAAGTACTTTCAGGTAATGTGTCTTTAGCCATTGCTATTGGTGATAGAGAAGGTTTCTTGTAATTATTGACGGAAACAAGCTTAGTCTTGGCAGCATTGAATTTGTACATCCAGGTTTGTCCTCATTCCACTACAGATTTGAGGTCATCCTCTTGTGTTTCTGCCATTTTCATTAGATATGTGTTCATTTGTTTTCCCCTCGTGCCTGTTATATGTCAGCAAATATACCCACCTCAGAGACAGTTTTATCAGGGAGGTCATTTGTGAATATTAGGAATAATAAAGGTTCAAGGAATTTTATGTGTATGCATGAAATTATATATATATATATATATATATATATATATATATATATATATAATTATCATTTTTTTGGGGGGGGGATGTTTACAAACCTTTATTATAGCTCGTAAAAAAGGAAGACTGTTTTTTTTGTATCCATGGCAAAAAGAAGGACGGGGGGAAAACATTTAATGAAGGTAAATAAAATTAAATAAATAAGGGGGTAAAGTCAGCTGACCGGGGTTCGCCCTCACTTTTCAAAGCCGAATCGAGTTTTTTTTTGTAAAGGTAACCGAATTCAAACGGGGGAACGACTAAAATAAAAT
>NC_136484.1:196103017-196135517 GCF_053919585.1 Euprymna scolopes
ATACCCATCCCAGAGACAATTTTATTAGGGAGGTGGTTAAGAATGTCAAGAGTAGTAACGGTCCAAGGATCGATCCCTGAGGTTAACCCGCCTTTATATCATATTGTTTATATTTACGACCATCGAAGACAACCTGGATTCTTCTATTATATAAGATATATAGATTTTATTATGTTAATTATTCGTCGAGTAATATCATATGGACTGATTTTCATGAGAAGACTATCATGCCATACCCTATCAAAGGCTTGCGTTATCCAGTGCATGGTATATACGCTCAGAGATCACAGTTAGGATATCTGCAATAGAACGGGCTTGCCTAAACCCATACTGTTGGTCGGATGGAAGTTTAGCAGTTGTGAAGCGGTGGACTAGAACTTGATTAATTATAATATTTTAGCGAAAAAGTGAGGAGGCTAATGGGGTGATAATTTAATGAATCAGTTTCTTCGCTAGAATTCTTGTAAACTTGTACCACAGAAGTGGTTTTCTAGCAGCCAGAAAAACAAGATTCGTTAAGGCATTTGTTAAAAAGTTTGGAGAGAACTGAAGTAACTTCAGCGAATATTTTTTTTTACAGCGAGGATGAGATCAAGTCCACATTCTCGTGTTTTTGTGATATCATTTACTTGAGAAAGGATGATTTTCAGATCATCTAGTGTTGTTTCTGTCAGGAAAATCTGGGAGGGATTAGTTTGCTGCGATTTGTAGAAGTAGAAAGAGTTGTAGAATAACCGACGGGCAAGCAGATTAGCCTCCTCGGTTGCCGTGAAAACAACTTCAAGATTGTTGGATTGTGAGGGCAGTGTTGATTGCCCATTATTTACTACACAGTTGTTGATTTTCCAGAAGTCATGAGTTCTTAATTTCTGCCCTTCAATGCGTTTTCTGGTGGTTTCAGTAAATTATCTCTTAGCTGTAGCTATTTCCTTCTTATAATTATTTCTAGGTTCTATAAACTTCTATCTATTTGTACTGGATTTATGTCGGATAAATCTGCGGTAAGCATGCTGCCTTTGAGTAATGGCAGCGGCGAAAGTAGAAGTAAACCATTTAATCGAATTATATTTTGATTTTAATCCTGGTGTAAAATTGTACGAAACTGAGACAAGGAAAGTGAAGCATGAAGTGTATAAAAAAAAAGGAAAGAAAAAAATAATATCAAATGATGCAGATGACTGGAATGATATTTTTAGGATTAACCGTCTATTCCGACGCATAAAGTCGTCAATTCCTAATTCGATGCATGTAATTATGCCGACCAAGGGAGACAACTCCTCATCCTTCGCAATCGAACAAGTCTAATTCTCGCTACGTTTTCTGTCATCTTTGTAGACATGTTTCTTATTGTACTTGGAAATCTTGTGATATTTATAACATTTTCTTGATCTTTAACCTATAAAGCGTAGCTGCTCAACTTATCTTCAATTCCATCTTTGTGTATTGCAATTCTCATTTCTGTAAATGCGCCTCAAACTGTATAAGATTAACAGCAGTAGTGATTATAGGCGACTACAGGAGCAGCGCAATTCGCGGTTTACGATTTTGAATCTGTGTTTGCTTTATAAGCTCGACGCTGATTGATGCAAGCATTTAACTTCCTTTCTGGCTTCACTAACCAGAGGCGAGCTAAGTTCGTGATACAAGTTCATAAAAAGGGTTAACATACGGTTACGTCCTCTTTTTTCAGCCAGGAAACTAAGACGAAATGACTACTTTCACGATATTTCTTTCAACTCCAATCTTCTCTTTCCAGGTACTCCGGCTCCGTGATTCGACAAAAATCGCCATTGACTTATTATAATACACAGATATGACTCTGACTTCAACACTTTTCTTAAAAAAATGAACACTTATTTTTCTTATAAACAGAATATTCATTGTATCTTCAGAAATGAACATTTTTTCTCTTCCTAATTTCTCTTCGACTTCTCTTTCATAAAATATTAACGGAGATGATTGTTCGAAATATTAATGGAGATGATTGTTCGAAATGTTAGAATAACACTTTGTTCTCGTATTCTACACTGCCGAAAATATACATTAATTAATTTTAATCAATATCGTATATTCAATACGTTTGATTAAGAAATGATCCAAAAAGTATGAAACACATCCAGGTAATTCTTTTTTTTTTTTTGGCCCGCGTTGCTCTAAAATGTCAGCAATATGCCCCCCCCCTTCGTTCAAAAACTTTGGAGACTAATGGGCTAGATTAACGTACAAACCCACCACAATTCTTTGAATATGTTGTTATTGTTTAAAGTGACTCTCTCTCTATTTTTTGACAAGATGAAATAAAGCTAGAGCGCTGCCAAAAATACCCGTCCCGCTTGGGTCCGTCTGGGAATTTAGGGGTAGGAATTGTCGGTTTTGCTATTATCATTCCTTGTTTATTTGTCTGATTTATTTTGGGATTTTAGAAATGGTAAGCGTTGTTGTTGTTGTTGTTGTTGTTGTTGTTGTTGTTGTTAGTGGTGGTGATGCTGTTAATGTGTGCGTGTGTGTGTGTGTGTGTGTGAAACGTTGCCAAAGTAGATCTCGTGTTACGCGTGGCACAGGGGAAATGTGTCCGTTAAAAGTTGAAGGCCATTGACACGATTTCATTCGACAATCGTGTATTTACTATAACATTTTTTCTTTTATTTTCATGGTATTAACAACAAACACTCATCGGGCTACAACAATTGTCAACAAATTCTCATACTCTGTCTTAAATTAAATAAATTTCATAAATAGCTTAATTAAGTTTTATCTAAAGGAGGCTAAAGTGACAAGAACTCCTTAAAAGCAAATGTATTCATGGTTTAGACGAGTTGAACTTGTTTTTGAGAAGGGGCAAGTTCCCTCTGATTATCAAAATATATTCTACCATCCCGGTTTTTATTAATATTAACAGTAAGTCTGACATACATTGATATGTGAAATATCCATGTAAAATGCATAAATAATTGTAAAGATTAATACATCAAATTTTTGTTCATCTCCTGTTTTTTTTCTGTATTGTTATTAGCTTTCATACATACCCAAATACATATACACATATTTACCAACAATATTGAAAGCAAGCTACCTTCTCGAATATATATATATATATATATATATATATATATATATATATATATATATATATATATATATATATAAATATATTAGGATTAGACATTCAATTTATTGTTCATTTACAAGAAGTGTAAACTCGCATACACATGTTTGAGTTTCTTTCTGTTTTTTTTACTTTATTTTTTATTTATTTATTTTTTAAAATCAATTTTCACCCCCAAAAAAGTCACAGTGCCACTTTGAAGTAAGGGGCTACTATCGAGGACATAAGTTACCGGATCATTATGAAGGGATATGAGTAGCAAGATGTTTGTTCACATTACATTTGAACTTCTGCATGTCAGTACAGTTTGGAAAGCAGAATCCCGGAAGGGGGGTTCAAATTCTAGCAGTTCTGGGGAAGAAACTAGTAAAAGGATTTAACATACTTTATAGGTTGTCTATTCACTAAGATTTTCTGAGGTGGTTCCATATATTCTGGTCTCGGAATATTCACACAACCTTGCTGCAACGGGGTGGGCTTTGGTTGGTAGATAACTTCTGTCTTTTTAATACTAATCGTCAAACCAAATGCTTTTGTGGCATTGGAAAACTTGTCAACTAATTCTTGTGCTTCTTCAAATGAAGTGGCCACGAGTGCAGCATCGTCTGCAAAAAGAAAATCACGAACTATATATATATATATATATATATATATATATATATATATATATTGAAAATAATTACGTATATAAATGAATACGTTTTGAAAGCTGAAAACAACGCATTTTTTTTTAAATATAAACAAATTTATTTGCCTATATCAGATATATTTCGATGCTAAACATCCTTATCAATGTAGAGTCTGTTTTATTTCCTTGTTTCTTTTTCTTGACCGAATCGTGGAATTCTGCGTTCGAGGGTGATGGTAGTAGCTCGATGTTCTTGTTAACGGCTCGATATTTAAATAAAAATAAAAACAGTTATCAGCAGGGTGTCGCGCCAGCCGCGCAAAATTGAAATTAAGAAAGAAATTTTTTTTCTTCTACTTTTGAAAAAAAGGAAAAAAAACCCAGACTTTTCATTGATAAGGATGTTTAGCATCGAAATATAATATATATAAGCAAATAAATTTGTTTATATTAAAAAAATGCGTTTTCAGCTTTCAAAATGTATTCATTTATATACGTAATTATTTTCAATTTTCAACTAAAACAACGCTTCAAAAGCAGGAAAAGAAGAAAAAAAATTTATTTCCTTATTTTATATATATATATATATATATATATATATATATATATATATATATATATATATATATATATATATATATATATATAATGGCACCTAGGAGAATGCAAAGGTCCGTTATAACAAACAAGAAAAAAGAGCTTCAATCTGTTTACCGTCAAAGGGAACAAATCATATTCGCAGGATATTTGTATTTTAATGAAAATATTTTCTGAAAAATAAAAAGAACAAAAATAAACGTGTAATATATTTTTGTTTTTCTGAAATTAGGTCCTACCAAATCTAACACATTTTTTAAAGTGTTCGATTTTTTCTAATTAAAAGTTAACGTTGCTGCGTCGACCGCCTTAGAATACCGATGACTTTAGCCATGCCTATTTTTATAACACTGGATTAAAAAGACGTAAAATATACTTTTTTTTTTAATATTATAAAACCCTTCTTAAATGTAACTTTAACGTTATTTAAAAAATATGCTTTCATTTTTCTAATAAAAAAATAACGTTACCTGCCTTGAGGCATCCTCGCCGGGGAATACTGATGGTTCTATTTTCTACAACTTCATTATTTGCTTTTATTTGAAGTAGCTGCACGCCCAACGTTAAGCTGGCATCATGTTACGTCTTTACTTGGTGAGAACTCAGGAAAAACCCTCCCCCATGAATAGAAAATAAACTGCTACAGTCATACAAAGAAGTTACGGATGTTTCATTTGTAATATTCAACACCTCCCTCCCCCAGCTAATCAATACGAACCGACCTATTCCTTCCATTCAAATTATTCGTAACAACCTGTTACTCTTTTATATCCATGCATATTAAAAGCTGACCTCAAACCAACTTGAAGTGTAGCAATCCGTTGAAAGCACATGTTGAATTATTTTTTATAAAACGTATTCGCGCTGAACACTTCAACTTAAGTAAGCGGTTGGCAAAGTGGAAAAGGTTGAAGTTGGCGGTCACGCTTTTCCGTTTTACTCCATTTATGAGTTTTCAGTTTACATTTTTTAATTGAGTTACTTTTCTGCTTCTAAACTGATGTCAATGCACAACTATGTCACCCCATTTGGAAACCAAAACACTTCACTAATTGAAATATTTTGGAGGCAGATTTCATGTATTCTTTTCAATTTACAACATTCGACTATGTTTTCGTCCAGCGCCATTTTTAAGGTTTGTGTGTTGTAATTTATTTCATTATCAAATAAGATCATCTCCCCCTCTTTCTATTTCTCTTTCTATCTCTCTTTTTGTATATATTTGAGCTACATATACATGTACATATTTGAGTTATTATTTAAAAACTGTTTATTGTTTAATATTTTTCATTTATTTTTGTTTATTTTGTTACAATTTTTCTATTTCTGTACATTTATTACTCTGATATCACCATGTAATAATCATATCGACACTTCAAATCATCCCCCGTTGTTTGTCATAATTTGTTATTATCTGACCTAATTCCATACGCATATAACAACGTTAAAAAGTAACGTTGTTAAATTTATAGATGTATATTTGCGCATGTGCAGAAGTATCACATTTAATCGACTTTCGCCTTCTACGTTCCAATTTTTAAACATTTAGCAGCTATTTCTATCGGCTAAAAACCTAATCGAATATGTTCCACGGGTCCAAATCCCACATATCTCAGGTTTTAAGTCTGCAAACCAAAATTGACAAAATAGTTTGGTAGAGACAGTTTCGCACAGATAGACATGGTCACTTTTTATACACATGCACACGCACACACACACACACACACGCGCACGCGCATATATATATATATATATATATATATGTTGCACAATTCTTATTATATTTGTTTCTTATATATTAATTGTTAATTATTTCTACAACAAAGGTCAATTGTTTTTGGATTTTCAAGTTTATGATTTGATTTTGTTAAACTAAACATTAATTAAACTATTAATTTGATTTTGTTAAACTAAACATTAATTAACAGATTCTACTAATTTTATTGTAGGTGAAGTTAATTTAAAGATTTCCCAACTTATATTAGATCTAATATACTTTGTTGCTATTGTACGTTTATGTTTTAGATGTCATCATATGGTGATTGAATCTGCATTTCAAATTATTCGCCGTTGTCACGATATACATTTTGTATAGCAAGAAAACGAGAACTTCAAAGCAAGGCTATGTATTGAGCACTTTTGAAGTAAATACTGAAAATTTACGCATATAATTATATCTTCGTATATTAATTTATGCGATTAAATGAAGTAATCTCACAAACACGCGCCCGCGCACACACAAATATATATTAATGAAAACAAAGGGATGTAGTGTTTACCTGATATACACAATGGTAAACTTTAAACTAATATAAATAACAGTATTTATATATAGAAAATGTATTATTATTATTATTATTATTATTATTATTATTATTATCATTGTTGTTGTTATTATTATTATTATTATTGTTATTATTATTATTATTATTTACTATCAAGATTAAGCCTCTTATTATGTCGTCCTCTTTATCATCATCATGACTTTTTGACAGCCTTAATAAACTATGATTCTGCAACACTTAAAAAATTATAATCATCAATCCTACACTTTTGTTTTTAATAATGACATCGAATTTCTTTATAGAAAAATCTGTTTCATTCTGTCTAGAAAATTTCCGGTCACAGTAATACGAGCTATCACGTTTTTTTGTTGTTGTTTGTTTTCCTGCTTGAAATCACAATATATTTCTTTTTAAGCCGAGGATGAAGGTTCTCATTTTGGATTTCTCTCTTCTTACTATTAGGTCCAATTTGACTAGGGACAGACTTCTCTTTGGACAACTGCCCGGAAAAAAAAACAATTTGCATTATTTCAGCTGTTTTGTAAACTTTCCAATCTGATTTTTGAAAACTTTCCAATCGAATCATCGGCATCGTCACGCTGGACTTATTTTGGAATACATTCTATCTAAAGAACTATTTTGCATTTTGGATCAACTCTAGAGGAGTTTCATTTAAGCTGAAATATTATGCGCGGTTTGTTTTTATATTATTTTTTTTTACATATCCAATATTTTTTCATTTTTTTATTTGACAATTTATAACTACAATAAATTGTGGTTTCACTTAATGCCTTAACTAGCAAATTCTAGCATTGCTACAAATATAATTTGCTGATTTCTTTATGTCCTCTGATGAGAAGAATAATAAAAATAGCATTCTTTGAAACTCCGCGGAATAAAGACTTTGTAAATTGTTTTTTGGAGTATTCAGTCGAACAATAAATTTTGATTGTAAAGTTCAACTTACGGTTTACATTTTCTTTCTCTCTCTCATATATATATATATATATATATATATATATATATATATAATGTTATTTATAATAGAATTCAGTCAAAAGGTGTCGCGAACAAAATGTTTTTGTTCACGACACCTTTTGAATGAATGCAATTATTTATACGGAAGTGCATTTTTACCTAAATGCGAGTTGGGAATAATTTCCCCTTTTATCAATTTGGTACCCTCAAATGGGGAGTGGCATATATATTCGGAATCGGGACCCCATGGAAAGAAGCCTAAACCGCTAATGCCGCTCCCTATTTGGGTGCACCAAATTGGTAATAGGAAAAATTATTCCGAACTCGTTGTAGGTAAAAATGCACTTACGTATAAATAATTGAATTCATTAAAAAAAAAAAAAAAACAAACAAAAATAACAACAACAAAAAAACAAATATCATCTACAGAAAAAAATCGCGATATCCAGCAGTCGCGCGAGATGGAACAGTGGTAGAGATTAAGGCATATTTCTATGGCGTCCTAATTTGATGATTCGTCGTAGACGATGGAACACGTATCAGTGGATAATTGTATTTTAAAACTATATATATATATATATATATATATATATATATATATATATATATATGTGTGTGTGTGTGTGTGTGTGTGTGTGTGTGTGTGTGTGTGTGTGTAAACAGTAAGTAAAGATTAAGTTTAAAATTCAATAGGTTCAGTAAACTTAGAGAAAATATAAATATTATTATTTATGTATTAATAGCCACCAAATAAAAAAGCTCAATAAAACCAAAATAGGAAATAGAGCGTGTGATATAAGAACAAAAAATGTAAAAATATATTTTACATTAATTTATTGTTCGACAGGATACTCAAATAAGATATATTATAGTTTCCTTAATGTTATGTTTGCAAATAACGTATAAGGCAATACAAGTGAAGACTCAACAAACAAAGGTAGATCAATAAGAAGTGTATTAGAAAAAGTATATTTACAGTATATTTACATAATGGTTGTCAGGTAAGAGAATCTTGGCTGGAGAACATATCTGCTCTCGGCTCGGCCTTCGGTGGCTTCTGGTTAATACACCCTCAGACTAACCGAGTCTTGTTATTTATGTGTAATATTATCCACATATGTAAATGAGTGGGTGCCACCACACCACCCTTCTTCCAAGATTTGAAGTCACACAGATTTCAATATCGTTTTCTCTTGGAATTTAACATTAATGGTTCATTAAACTTTCTTTTTCTACCTGATCTTCGTGGCTCATGTGTATATTGAGACGGTTCCAAATTAAAGCATTCGTATATGATGTCCATGGTTTCCTCCTCTTCGACTGCTGTTGTATAATCACCATCTTGAATGTGGCGTTTTTTTTTATTTGCTTCAGGTGCCTTTTATGTATATTTTGTGGACCTTTAATCATGTATGTACAATCACCAATGCGTTTATCCACTACTCCACATTCTCAGTAAGAGGTGTTATTCCTGTAGCACTTAAAATATACTCGATCTCCGGAGTTATATTTCTTTCTTATCATGTGTGTAGTGTTTCGGACAATTGCCTGTCTTGGCAATAGTTTATCAAACGCTGATTTCACCTTTCTGGCAAACATATAATCAGCTGGTGATATGTTTGACGGTGTATTAGGGTGCGGTGTTGCAAAGCTTTTTCCGTTGGTATCCCAATGGATTTTTTCAACGCTTATTTTAACGTGTCCACGAACCTCTCCACGAGGCCGTTCGACTTTGGATGGTACGGAGGAGTAGTGATATGCTTTACTTGGAACGTGTCACGAAGTTCCTTAAACTCTGTGGATGTGAATTGAGTTCCATTGTCAGTGACCAATGTGTCTGGTACACCAAATCGTGCAAATAACTCGTGTAGGAATCCTATTGAGTTCTTTGTTGTTGGATTCCTGCAACGCATTACCTCAGGCCATTTTGTGTAACTATCTGCTACAATTAAGTAGTAATTTTCTCCTACTGGACCAGCGAAGTCCATGTGGATTCGCGACCATTATTTTTTTTACTGTTTACATTGTTTTTCTCAATTTTGTCCCTTACTTTTGGACGTTCCTATTTTGAAAACAAAAATAATTGTTATAATTATTTTTCTATCCTTTGCAAATGATTCAAATTTTAGCGTGTTATTATGGATGATAATGACTACTAAGTTTTTTTTTATAACACTTTCACCTTAAAAAAGGCACATCGCAATTTTCATGTAGGGAGCTACTATCAGGGACATGAGCTACAGGGTTACTATGTAGGGAGTTGGGCAGCAAGATGTCGGTTCACGTTACACTTGAACTTCTGCATGTCAGTACAGTTGGGGAAGCAAGGTCCCAGAAGGGAATTCCAAAGTCTAGCGGTTCTGGGGAAGAAACTACTGGAGTAGAAGGCTCTCTTACATCTAGGGATCTCTACTGTGAAAGAGTGGGATTTAGGTGCTTGTCGAGTCCGTCAGGGGTATTTCGTTGAGGGGGTACAAGTGCTTGCTGTTCGTCAGAGCATTCACCTTTAAAGTACTTATAGAAGAGGCAGAGGGGTGCAACATTTCGTCGATGGGTTAGAAGCTGAAACTTAGATGACAGTTCAGGATCTATTAGGTTGCCGACTCTCTTTTGAACCTTGTCCAGGAGCGAGAGACGAGTAGCAGATGCACCAGCCCAAATATTTCAACAATACTCCATACATGGGCGAATGGTTACCTTATAGATTTACAGGATACTTTCGAGCGTTAGTAGCTTTCTAGCACGGTAGAGAGAACCTACCTTCTTTGCAGCAGTCCTGGCGATACTCTCGATGTAATTGTTCCAACTCATGTTTCCTGAGAGTGTTAGGCCGAGGAATTTAAAGGATGTACTTTCAGATAAAGAGTCTTTGGCCGTTGCTATTGGTGGTAGAGAAGGTTTCTTGTAACAATTGAAGGAAACAAGTTTAGTCTTGACAGCATTGAATGTGACAATCTATTTTTGTCCCTATTCCACTACGGATTGGAGGTCACCCTCTAGTGTTTTTGCTATTTCTTTAGATAAGTGTTCATTTGTTTTCCTGTCGTGTCTGTTATAGAGCGTGGTGTCATCAGCATATATACCAATCTCACAAACAATTTTGTCAGGGAGGTCATTTATGAATATTAGGAATAATAGAGGTCAAAGGATAGACCCCTGAGGCACTCCCGCATTTATATCATATTGTTTGGATGTACGATTGTCGAGGACAACCTGGATTTTTCTCTTATCTAAGAAAGATTTAATTATGTCATGTATTCTTCCGGTGATACCGTATGATCTGATTTTCCTGAGAAGACCTTCATGCCATAACGTGTCAAAAGCCTTAGATATATCTAGAGCTACCGCTGTCCCCTCCCCTGCTTTGTCAAGTGAATGGTATATACGCTCAGAGATTACAGTTAGAATGTCTGCTGTGGAACGGGTTTGTCTAAATTCATATTGTTGGTCAGTCAGAAGTTTAGTATCTGTAAGACAAGAGCCTGGTTAATTATGGACTGAAATATTTTGGCACGAAGTGGGAGGAGCCCAATCGGGCGATAATTTACTGGGTCGGTTCTTTCGCCAGAATTATTCAAATCCAGTCTATTATTCAGAAACCCATTGTCAGAAACAAGTTGTCAAAACTTCAGCTTTTCACAGTTGTTATTTCTAACAAATAGGAGGCTTTAAAATTTTGTCAATTAGTTTTGGACCCTACTGTATATATATATATATATATATATATATATATATATATATATATATATATATATATATATACTTTAAACTTTGTGACATATTTCCATTCTATGGAGGTCATTTGTGAACGAACACCCCATAATTTTATTATACTATATTTCTTCAAACTGAAACATAATTATCAAAGTATATATACTTACGCAAATAGATATGAAAAGTCTTTATTAAAGTTTGTCCCTATTTCCATTCTATGGAAGCCAGGCGCGAACGCAGACCCCACAATTTTATTATACGATCCCTATTTCATTAAAAACATATTTACGAAAGTATTCTTATGTACATCTATATCAAAAACACTTGTAAACGTTTTTTTTAATTTTTAAATTTTTTATTTCCATACTTTGTGGACCAGGCGCGAACACCAATTTTAATGAACCACCGTTCTGCCAGATCAAACATACCCATTCCTGTGTCTCGATACATCTTCTATCATTATATGTAATCAGTTTTTTAAAATAGTCAACCATATAGGAGCCTATTCGTGACCACACACACACACACACACACACACACACACACACACACACACACACACACACACACACACATACACACACACATTCAGCTTTATATATATATATATATATATATATATATATATATAATGTATAGTAGGAAAATATGGTACTTTTGTATCCATGTTATCGCACTAAAATAATAACGCTTTATTCAAAACCCCATTCTTAAAGTGGAGAGGGTGTTTTGTAACTATTTTGTACTTTCACCTTACAATTTCTGAACAAAAATATCATTAAAAATGAATTTGGCTTGAAAATACAATTTAAAAAGCAAGCGCTGTAACAGAGATGCACGAGCATGAAATATACTTATAACATGTGGGTGAAGTTATCTACTTCTTATCTCTACTCATGCATAGAGAACTAGTGTTGTTTATACTAATGATATACACAATATAGCTCATAATGTTATAGTATATATATATATATATATATATATATATATATATATATATATATATATATATATATATGATTAGTTTTTTTTTGGAAAAAGAATTCCAGCAGAGTGCTCAATTAAAAGGAAAATCAAAATTTTAAGAGCGTACTTATATTTTGTATATATATATATATATATATATATATATATATATATATATATATATATATATATATATATATATATATATGTAAAATAGTAATATCTATATATAAAGCAAGTTGCCTGCATGCGCATATCACAGTTGTTTAAGAACCAAATTAACCGTAGATTTGGAATCGGCAAATATCTGTTGACGACCTTATCAATTTTATGTCAAAAGTTTCTGAACCTCGTCTGAGTTCCAATCTATGGTCCCTCCTGCCAAACTTTCACGAAAAACACTCATCTAGTTGAAACTACTATGAATAAAATAATTTCCACCATTCTTTATCTGTGCCTAAACCTAAACGTAGATTCCATGAACAATGCTTCTTTCTTAGAACTAACCGCCTGTGGAACTCTCTTCCGTTTGCCTGCTTTCCACCTGTAAGCAATATGGTTGTCTTCAAGTCCAACCTAAACAAGTTCTTAATGAGCCGTTTCCTTCAGTAATCCAATTTAACAAATTTCCACTATTAACGATTACTACAATATTTTCCCATTGTCTACCGTACACTCACTAATCCTTTTCCTCGAGTAGCCTCCGGGCCTTGATAAGTGGTGACGCCTTTGTAAAAAAAAAAACAACAACAAAAAACTGTTTTTAAAACTCATTATTTTAAATTACGTAATAATAACATTAAAAATATATAGTTAAACATTATAAGATTCTTTTTTAGATAACAGAACAACTACGTCTAATTTACTTCGAAGAGACAATATTATTTGTACGTTAATAAGATTGTTTGTTTACATTTACAGATCTATGCGGAGAGATCCCTACGCCGAACCCATAAACACTAAATGTAAGTTAACAAGACATAATATTTTGCTTGCATTAGTTGCTTTTAGGATACAGTGCTCGCCTTTCATTCTAAATGTACTATAATGCCATTGTTGGTTCGGATCTCACATAAGACAATCAGTTTTTTTAGTGTTCCAACTATTTTCTAGCCTATGTTGATCACCATGATAAATTTTGATATTTAAAAAAAAAGGAAAAAAAATAGGTGAAAACTATTTAATTGGTGTTTTAAACTTTTAATGTTATATAAAATGTAAATATATAGACGATCCTCGCGGACTATGAGCGATAAACCAAAACTCTTTTACTTTCAAAGACGCTGAAAATTTTTCCAGACGCGAAATAACAAATAAATATAAATATAGAATAAACTTTATTTCTGTTTTACATATAAAAAATCAAATGAAAAATCAATAAAATAATATGTGAAAAATGAATTTAAAACAAATGAAAAATGTTAACGCCCCTGATCTCTTTATATCTTCTATTATATTAAAGTCACTTTGTCTGTGAATGTGTGTGGGTTCCTTCCTCATAGATTCCGAAACGGCTGAGCCTATCTTTTTAAAAATTAGCACAAAGATAATTTATATGTCTGGACGTGTTCTTAGATATGTTTTTTACAAAAATTCATATGATAAGTACCGAAAATCGAAAAAAATCCGATCTTAGAAATAGTCTTTCTTCTCTTATAGATAAAAAATAATGTTTACAGGGGAATATTTTACGTTACACCGGTGTAACCTTAGCCGGTGTAACGTAAAATATTGCCCTGTAAAATTTCTTCTTTTTATCTATAAAAGAAGAAAGACTATTTTAAAGATCGCCAAGCCAAATATCAGCTGACGTAATATTGTAAACAAACACAGACAGAATTTGATGAACGACATTATCATTATTATTAAAAATTTTTTTTTTTTTTTGGTAACTGGTCGACTGGGCAAATTATTGGTCGTAATATATTATAATCAATAGAGGATTGATTCTATAATATATATATATATATATATATATATATATATATATATATATGCAATCTACATGAATTAAAATATCGTTTTTAAGCGACCAACGGTTTGCCAGCTTGTAAGTGAATAGAGAGGGAAAAATACAACCAAGATATCTGATTAATTAAAAGCTTGAAAAAGCACATGTCAAACATAAATCATCCGTTAAATATAAATCCACAGAATTCGCTTGATGATCTCCCCCGGGAATAAGACATAAACGTTTCTACCTGGCTCCCTTGTGATATGCATAGTTTTATACTATTGCGAAGCTCTACTCACGTATTGAGCATCGTTGAAATAAATAATAGAAAAAAATATAGATTATATTATTTTATATCGTATGTGTTCAGACATAAAATAGTAATTATATGTAGGTGAAAAAGTCAAATTAAAATTCATCAATCTTATTTAATTGGCATGAATCAAATTTAATGTAAATCTGAAATATTTCGAATGTTCAAATTCGCATATTATATCCACTTAATCCCCTTAAAAAATTCCAAAGAAATTGAAATTTGGAGAATAGTAATTGATATTAATGGTTAATACTGATCGTTAAATTTTCTCAAAAGTCGAAAGTATCTGAATTTTCTGGATTGGCTTCCACCCATTCTTTTCTGTGTTTGTATAAATTTAAATTAAACTAAATATAGCTCACATTACTCACAGTGAAGCTTATAAAATAAATATTGTTTAATTAGTTTACGACATTTAACCATATACACTTACCTAGCTTTATAAAGATATATATATATATATATATGTGTGTTTTTGTGTGTAATTTAGGCTAAAATAATGAATGCCTTCTTATCCGACAAAAAATTTTTTTTTTTTAAATCTGAAATAACAACTTGAAAACAAGTAAATGATAAATGTCATTCAAATTTGTAATTTTACTACTTCAAATAACCCCCACCTCCCTTCAAATACCTGTATTTTTTTATGAAAATTGAATAGAAACTTGTTTTTATAAAGAAAAAGTGACTATTTTCAATTTAGTAAAACGATGAATGTATTTGTGTTGAATCACATGTCGTTCCACATTAAATCGTTCCCATAAATGTAAAAAAAAAGAAGAAAAACAACTTATTTCTTAATATCAATGTTTAACGTATTTTTAACGTGAATAAACTACTCAAACACGTATGTAAATAAATTTTATATACATAAAGTACGAAAACTTATATACGAGTAGGCAAACACATACACACACGACACGTAATATATTCACAGGTACATGTATATGCAACATACGCAAGCATGTGCAAATGTACAGGCACACGAACATAAACAATTGCTCTCATCAAAGTCAAACGTACACATCTAATCAAGCAAGATACAAATCAGATAACAGAACAATATATATATATATATATATATATATATATATATATATATATATATATATATATGAACGGAACATTGTGTGTCTGTGAGTTCATTCCCTACGGACTCCAAAACGGCTGGGCCGATTTTTATTAAAAAAATAATATCAAGTTACTTTTTGTGCCTGACAGTGTTCCGAGATAGGTTTTATATCGAAATGTTTTAAAAATATACCGATAATCGATAATCGAAATAATCCGATAAAAGGAAGAAAGGCGATTTTGACTAAAGTAAACACCTTGCGCAGCCTAACATCACAAGTGTATTTGAGAAGTTTATTACCCCACAAGCCGAAAGGCCAGCATATAAAATCAACAGTAGGTTCTTGGATATGACACGGGGCCGTCCAAAATGAATGTTTCTGTTTAGAACACAATGGCACAATAATACTTGACCTTTTAATTTTAAACTTTCATTCAAGCTATATATATATATATATATATATATATATATATATACATATATATATGAAAGTGAAATTGTCTGTATGTGAGTGTGTGTGTACATTTCCCTTCCAAACTAGTCTGTCAATTTTCGGTATACAGTCTCAAGATTTGACATAAGGAGTATTAAGATTTGGGAAATCTTTTTATTTTGGTCTTCGGTCAGAAATTTGGCTGTCAAGAGGTCAAAGTTCAATGATTTGACCTTTGAAAACTCGTCTGCTAATCTTGGATCTAAACACTTGAAACTTTAGATGTAGGTTACTTGGATATGTAATAAACGTTTTAATTTGATTGAGTCCAAAACAATAAACGTTAAGGGGTCACAAATGGGGTCAAAGTTAAAGAAAAAGTGACCTTTGTGGTATCTACCAAATTACTCAGCCAATTACTGGTTTAAACATTTGAAATTTTACATTTATGACACAGTATTCTGACACGGATCCAGCTTTTTAATTTTTGGCCGAAATTTGGCTGCCAATGGGTCAAAGTTCAAAAGATTTGACCTTTCTTTTCTAGCAAACTATGCAGCCATTTTTGGGTCTAAACATTTGAAAATTTATATAAAGGGTATTCAGACATGCAGCAAGCTTTCAAACAAGGTTTTGGGCGAAAATGTAGCTGGCTGGTCAAAGTTTACAGAGTTGACCTTTGCAGACGCTACCAAACTCCGCCACAATTTTGTGTCCAAACACTTAAATTATAAATATAGATTACTTAGTCATGAGTGAAACTTTTAATATATATATAATATATACATATGCACATACAGTTATGAAGAGTACATTTTACAGACGCCGGTCTGTAAAATGTACTGACGTTTTGATACCTTGAAAGAACTGATTGTTAAGATAAATAAAACCTTTAATCTGGAATATATTATTCATTTATATATATTCTGTGATTATTATTATTCATTTATATATGTTCTGTGGTTATATCCCCAGATGTACCTATCCATCGTACAGTATATCGATACTCTATGGCTGACTGGGATAGCTTCCGCACATTTATATCAGATCTACCTCTGCGTTCCATGTTTAAAAAGGATGTGTCTTCTATAGTATCAAACCTGACTGAATGGTTAATTGTAGGTATAGACCGTTTCATACCCTCGAAAGAATTCCAGGAAAAACCTAACAGCCAACCATGGTTCTCTCCGGAATGTGCTGCTGCCATTGCACACAGAACTCACTTTTTCCATTGCTTCCAACATAATAGATGCACTGAGACTAAAGCCGCCTTCAGAACTGCCAGCAACCACTGTAAAATAGTAATAAAGAATGCAAGAGAGTTGTATGCTCAGTCTGTCAAGTCCAAAGTAGCTGAGCAGCGGCTTAGTTCCCACCAGTTTTGGCAAATAGCAAACAGAATCCTGAACAGAAGCGTGTGCTCTATCCCAACTCTCATAAATGAACCTGAGGTAATCTCGTCAGCATCAGACAAAGCCAAACTCTTTGCCAAGAACTTTGCAGCTAATTCTAACCTTTGCGACGAAGGCTGCCAACCTCCAATATTTCCTCCTGTATCAGAAAACATGCTATGTGATATACAAATATCTTTACGTGATGTTGCCAAGCTAATCAAAAACCTTGATTCCAGTAAAGCAATCGGCTCTGACGGTATTCCAATAATAGTACTCAAAAGACTTCAACCAGAATATGCGCCCATCCTTAAAAAACTATTTAAACATTGTCGTATCTCCCTCACAGTACAGGCCGATAAGTCTCCTGTGCGTCATGAGTAAGTTGCTGGAATCTGTGTTAAATAGAGAAGTAATCAACCATCTTAGCAGAAATAACTTTCTTAGTGACACGCAATATGGTTTCCGTTCTGCTAGATCTACAACAGATGTGCTGATAGTTATATCTCATAGGATGAGCGAATCTCTCAACGGAGGCTACCTTTCTAGGGCAATTGCTCTTAACATATCAAAGGCCTTTGACAGAGTATAGCATAAAGGCTTACTTCACAAAATCTCCACCTACGGTATAGCTGGAAATGTCTTCTCAATTATTAAATCATTTCTCTCTGATAGGTTCATAAGAGTAGTAGTTGATGGGCAGGAATTAGAAGCTCTTAGTATTAATGCTGGAGTCCCTCAGGGGTCCATCATGGGCCCTACTCTCTTCCTGATTTATATTAATGATCTTCCAAATCACATCCTTACATCATTCGTAGACATCTATGCTGATGACACTACTATCTATAGTAGCACATCTAAGACCATAAACGACCAAGTTCTCTCTGATTCTCTCTCTTCTGATCTTGAGCAAGTGGTACAATGGAGAAAGAGGTGGCTTGTTACTTTTAATGCATCTAAAACTAAGCTTTTATCTTTACATCATCAACGCTCTGATCCACATCTGGCATCAATTGAAATGAATGGCTCTCGTCTTGAGGAGGCCTCGTGTTTTGACAAGCTTCTGGGCTTGACCTTTACTCCTGATCTTAAATGGAACATACACATAAAATCCGTTGCCCAGGCCACTGAGAAAATGGTGGGATCCTTCTATCGATCCAGTAGATATCTCACTGCTTATACAATTCTCTATCTATATAAGAGCCAGGTACGTCCAAGGATACCATACTGTTGCCACATCTTGGCAGAAGCTGCTAGAAAGGACTTATCCTGCCTTGATAGAGTTCAAAATAGACTTCGTAGCCTTGTGGGGGATGTCCTTTTCTCTTCCCTGCAACCGCTTTCTCACAGAAGAGATGTTACGAGTTTGTCTCTGCTTTATCGTTATTTTCATGGCAGGTGCTCGGCTGAGCTCCATTCTATGGTCCCCCCTCGCCAAACTTTCACAAGAAACACCCGTCTAGCAGAAAACACTATCACTAGTTTCCCCCACTCTTTATCTGTGCCTAAATCTAAGCGTAGATTCCATGACCAACGCTTCTTTCTTAGAACTGTACGACTATGGAATTGTCTTCCGTTTTTCTGCTTTCCAGTTGACTGCAATATGGTTGTTTTCAAGTCTAACGTAAACAAGTTTTTGATGAGCTGTTCCATATAAGTTAACAAATTTACTGAATCTCCATTACTAACGGTTACTATATTGTCCAATTTCTACTGTACACTCTTTAACCCTTATCCTCGAGTGGCCTCTTGGCCTTGATAAGTGGTGATGCCTATGTAAAAAAAAGCTGTTTTAAAACATGTTTGAGACACAAAGTGGGAAAATTTTCGCACAAGCAGATTTCTAAAAACTCACCACCCCCCACACATATATATATATATATATATATATATATATATATATATATATAGATAGATAGATATATATGTATATATATATTAGTAAATATTTTTTGTATCGATATACATGTTATGTGTTTTTATTTTACGCTCGTCTGCCCAAAATTACGTCATCATGTCGTTATCGACCAATTCAAACGTCGGCCCGTGTATTAGGAACCTTTGACCCCTAACATTTTGGCCAACTTTATAATCACCATTTTAATGCATTCTCTTATATATATATATATATATATATATATATATATATATATATATATATATATATATATAGTATTAGCGTTCGTGTGTGTGTGTGTGTGTGTGTCTGTACAACTCTCCTACAGCCTCCACCAGTGAACCGATCATGATCAAACCTGACATGGTAGGTATGGTGCACACCATTTTTCAAGGTTAAGGCCAAAGGCCAACGTCATAGCCTATGCATATATATTCTCCTAAAGCCAACACCAATTGTACCCAATATATCGTAGTATTTTCCCAAGTTTAAAAAAATATAACTGGTATGCATTATGGCTATATTCCAAACCAAACCAAACCAAACTGTATAACTATTAAGTATAAGTTGTTGTCATCTAATCTAAGTCCATACGCATATAAAACTTAAAAATAACATTGTGAAAATTATAAATATATGTTTGAGCAAGCATAGAAGTAAAACGTTTATATGACTTACGCCTGCAAAGTTCTAATTTTTAGCAACCATTTTTACTGGTTAAAAACCAAATTGAATTTGTTCCACAAGTCCAAATCTCCTCTACATCAAGATTTTAGTCTGTAGACCAAAATTGACAGAATAGTTTGGTTCCGCACACGGACAATGCGATATATATATATATATATATATATATATATATATATATATATATATATATATATATATATATATACAGTGATGATCATATTTATTGGCACGGTAAAATAAAATAACAAAGTATATTATGTATTTTTAACTGGCCTTTCCGATGCAGCAATCGGATTTTAGAAAAAATAAATAACAAAGGAACAACAAACATAATTGCAAAAAACCCTTGTTCAAAATTATTGGCACGGCTTTGTTTTTCTTTTAGTATCAGTATAATATCAATCAATTTCCGGTTTACGTGCTTTCTGAACTTTTTTATAGCCATATTATGTTTGTTTAACGCTAATTCAGTGAATAATTTTTTTCAGATAATTTTTAGATAGCGATTTATTTAAACTATTATAAGTGACTAAATTATAATTTTCAATCGCCATGGTTAAAACTAAGGAACACAGCGAAGACGTCAGGAAGCTTGTTGTAGCATGCCATACCAATGAGGAGGGCTATGATAAGATTTCAAAGAAGCTAAACCTTCCCAAATCCACTGTTAGAGCCATAATAAACAAGTTCAAATCGCAAGGCCACGTTATGAGTTTAGAGGGTAGAGGGAGAAAAAGGATTCTTTCCCCAAGAGATGAACGGAAAATTGTTCGACAAGTAAAACAAAACCCAAGGATCTCTGTTGGGGAGATTGTTGATGAACAGAGCACCTCTGGAGTGAATGTATCTCGACATACAGTTGGTAGAGTTTTGAAGAGAGCTGGTTTAAAAGCATGTCGTCCGAGAAAGACTCCCTTATTGAAGCCTATGCACCTGAAAGCAAGACTAGCCTTTGCAAAACGTCATATTGATAAAGATGTTGCATTATGGAAACGTGTTCTATGGACTGACGAAACGAAAATAGAGTTATTTGGCCATAATAAAGTGTCTTATATTTACAGAAAATCTGGCGAAGCTTTCCTGCCTAAGAACACCATACCCACAGTGAAGCACGGTGGAGGCAGTTTGATGTTTAGGGGATCCTTTGCTGCCTCTGGACCAGGGCGACTTGTTAAGGTCACAGGTAGCATAAAAAAGGAAGATTATGTTAAAATATTGGATGAAAACCTGAAAGACTCTGCTAAAGAGCTCTCACTTGGTCGTCGTTGGTGGTTCATGCAAGATAATGACCCAAAGCATTCGGCTAAACTGACTAAGAAATGGCTTGAGGACAATCATATTAATGTTTTGGAGTGCCCATCACAAAGCCCAGACCTTAATCCAATTGAAAATTTATGGAGAACATTAAAATTGAGGGTAATGCAAAGGAAGCCTAAGAATCTTATTCAATTGGAGGATTATTGTCAGGAAGAGTGGGCTAAAATTACTACTGAAGAGTGCAACAACTTGGTTGTAAACTATGAAAAGCGACTGAGGAAGGTAATCAAGGCCAAAGGCTATACAATTGATTATTAAATAAATCATGCCAATAATTTTGAACAAGGGTTTTTTGCAATTATGTTTGTTGTTCCTTTGTTATTTATTTTTTCTAAAATCCGATTGCTGCATCGGAAAGGCCAGTTAAAAATACATAATATACTTTGTTATTTTCTTTAATTTAATCCCTTTTTTAGAATTTATTAGACAAAATTTAACTTTTATTTTACCGTGCCAATAAATATGATCATCACTGTATATATATATATACCAGCTGTAACTACCCGGCGTTGCCAGGTAAAGAATATATTACTGGGCGAAGTCACATACTATTTAAAACATTGTAAGTTTCTACGAGTTTCTTAAAAGTTGACTATATCTTAAATTTTTGGAATCATAGAACATCTTATTAGAAAAAATCCAAACAGGAGAAATAAAATTTCATAGCTTAAAGGGAAATAACTTTTAGATTAAATGAAAAATTACTTCCGTTTTTAAACACAGTTGATGTTGGTTGTACTAATAATTAAAGAAATGAAATTAAATGTAAATTAAAAGTAAGTTAAATTAACTTTTATATTATATTTCTAAATAGAATGCTTAAACAATTCTATTACTAATTTCCATTAAAAATTTATAGCTAATTTTTAAAACAGATTTTCTTTAATGTAATACACAAATAAGATAACCTTTTGAATGTTGATTTCTTTTGATCAAATAGTCTATATAAAAATCATGAGGAAATAAAAGTACATGAAAGTTCAATGTACCTTTTGTACATATTAACCAAAATGTGGACAAACAAACAGACAGAAATACGACCTTATAATATGCACTGATGATCAAAAATTTAAGACTGCTTAAAAATCTTTAAAACGAAACCTTTTTTAAGGATAGATTTTAAACTCTTCCGATTTAAGGTTACCAATATTACAATCAAAAAGATTATGACAACAAAAAGATGCATTCCAAAGATTTTATTTTAAAATTTACATTTTTATTAAATTAGGCTTTTTACACATGATCAAAATTATAAGACCAAGGGTATAAATTGTTAGATTTATGGCAATTCTTATGTTTTTAGCTCAGTTATAGATAAGCAATCACTGTGTAAAGGTGTTACCATGCCTAAAGCAAGAAAAATAACCGAAGTTGAGCGCTCTCGAATTCTAGGATTCCATAAGCAAGGTTTGTCACAGTGAGCGATAGCAGCTAAGGTAAATCGCAGTAAAACTGTTATTTGCAACTTTCTAAAGAACACTGAGAATTATGGAAAAGCACAATCCTTTGGTAGGCCCCCTAAATTTTCTCCTGCATTGCAGACGGGTTGTTATGAATGATAAACGACTTTCTTCGAGTCAAATTAAGGCGGTTACAGATGCTGATTGCAGTCCAATAACCATCAGACGACATTTACAACAAAAAGGCATGGTAAATAAAAGTGTAAACAAATTCCTCGATTACTTTCACGTCACAAAGTGGACCGCTTTGTGAATACCAAACCTGGGACGTTGAGAAGTGGAAGAAAGTCCTGTTTTCTGATGAGAAAAAAATTAATTTAGATGGTCCTGATGGCTTCCAGCGATATTGGCATGACAAAAACATGCACCTTGAATTTTTTTCCATACATCATAGTGGTGGAGGGTTCGTAATTGTATGGGGTGCCTTTTAGTTTAAAATCTATCCTTAAAAAAAGGTTTGTTTTTTTAAAGATTTTGATGTGGTCTTACATTTTTAATCAGCAGTATATATATATATATATATATATATATATATATATATGTACAGATATGTATATATATGTATATACATATATATATATATGTACATATATGTATATATATGTATATACATGTATATACATGTATTTATATATATCCTTATCCCTGAGTGGTTTCCGGGCCTTGATAAGTGGTGATCACTGTGTAAACAATGTATATATACATGTATCTATATATATGTATATATATATACACATGTATGTATATATATATGTGTGTGTGTGTGTGTGTATATATTTTGTAATAGGAGCAATATATATATATATATATGTGTATATATTGTAATAGGAGCAAAATTCGCCAAATAAAAGATCAATAAAAACCTTTTCAAATTCGGAAATGTAAAAATATAAAAGTAAAGGAATATATTTATAAAACAAAAATCATATCCAGATTTCAATCACTCAATATCAGTGTTTGCTAATTGTCCCGCTTCATATCTCATTCTCTACTTTTTAACGCTTTTCCATTTGAAAAAAAACTTCATATGCTTCCTTGCACAAGTCAAATTTTTAAAAACTTTAACCCCTAATTTTGACCGCTTAATATTTATGGTTTGGGGCTTAAATCAAACTAAAATGTTCGACTCATGACCAAGTAACCTACATCTAAAATTTCAATTGGTGGAGGAGTTTGGTAGAATATACAAAGGTCAACTCTGTCAAATTTGGCTTCTTTGCAGCCAAATTTTCGCCCAAAACTGATTAAAAAGCTTGCTGCAGTCGGAATACCCTTTATGTAAAGTTTCAAATATTTAGACTAAAAATTGGCTTAATTGTTTGCTAGAGGCCGCAAAGGTCATTTTTCTTTAACTTTGACCCCTTGGAAGCCAATTTTCCACACACAAAAAAAAACGATTAAAATGTCTGAATACACTTTATGTAAAATTTCAAATGTTTATACAAAAAATTGGCTGAGTAATTTGGTAGAGACTGCAGAAGTCAATTTTTTTAAAACTTTGATCCTAATTTTGACCCCTTAGCATTTATAAAATTATAAGGCTTGATCCATTTCCAAGTAACTTATATCTAAAATTTCAAGCGTTTAGACCCAAAATTGTAGAGGAGTTTGGTAGGGTTTTCAAAGGTTAAATCGTTGGACTTTGACCCCTTGACAGCCAAATTTCTGGCCGAAAACCAATTAAAGAGATTTTCCCAAATCTCAATACCCCTTATGTCAAATCTCGAGTCTGTAGATCTAAAATTGAGTTATTTGGTAGGGAAATGTACACACAGACAGACACAGAGAAAATTTCACTTTTATAGATATATAGATAAATTCCTTGTTTGGAATAAAATATTGTCAATTGTAATTCTACAATATTTTTACTTTTTCTGCTGTATATATATATATATATATATATATATATATATATCCATCGTAAATGTGACTAAGAAAGCATCAGATGCATGCGGCAAATTAAGTCAAATCGGAAGTTGAAAGTGTGTCAAATGTTCGACTATGGATAATCACTTCGAGAGCAATGCTAAGGCCAATGTCATATAATTTGAAGGCCTTCACTGGCTACAATGTTGGCCAAGAAGTGAGTTTCTATAGTGTTACTTCCACTTTTTTATTGGCATTTGATGTAGGTATCTCAAATTGTAATGGTTTCTAGGCTATACACAGACATACAGACAAACATACTGAAAAATATATATAGAAAACATTTCGGTACAATATTTTGAATGAACTCTAACTGTCTCGATAGTGTTGCTATTGGCATAACTATAACTGAATTTATTCACTTTCTCAGATAAAGTCAAGTAAGCCGTCACCTAGGGACATTCTATTTTCCTATACTAGTTGTTCTTTAAACGCTTACTATTCACCTGCACAACAAGGAATATTGTTTAGTAGCATGAAAAAATGATCTGCATAATTTTTTTCAAAACTTTTCGGCATATTTTAAATTGTGCCTATACTGGGTTCATCTGCTGCTGCTGTATATATATATATATATATATATATATATATATATATATATATATATATATATATATATATGATGTAGTTTTTCCCGGGTCTAGTATACCCTAGTAAAGCCCGATATCAGATTGGATGAATAAAAATATGGTAATTGTTATACCGGCCTTCCTTGAACAGAGGAATTTACACTGATTAGCACTATAAATAGCGCTAGTAATTCCAACATCGGTGAGAGAGATGCGACTGCACTTCAACTGCTAGCCGAGTGCCCAGCAGATACACACGCTTGCCTATCTTTGTACATTATTGTTAATGCACTTGTTCCTTAACCAAACCTCGCCTTGATTGTTCTTATTTTCACTGTTGTTCCACGACACAACAGATTAGCCACAAGGAATCGAAACAATCATCACTGCAGAGAATCACCAAAAATGATTGAAATAAAGATTCGTAAAATCTTTACGGCAGAACACCTTCGTCATTCCAACAGATATTTGGATACGCAAGGATTAACAGCGAATTAATTACTACAATAGTAATTTTGCGATGGGAAAAAACTTGCTACCAAAATCTACAGCTTATCTTTATTTCGATAACATCTGGGATTTGAAAAAGAAACAAAAAAAAAAAACAAGAGAAAAAGAGACAGACCGTGAAAAATAATTATTCGCGTACGTCATTTGTGCTTAGCAAACACGTAAAGAATCAAGTCATTTTTTGCAAAAGGCAAAGAAGTTAAAAAAAAATTTTTTAAAAAAAGTTTCCATACGAATTCGTCGGATATTTAAAGCGATGGATTTTATTTTTACTACGTAAAAACTCGTGCAAATTAAAAAAAACTGTTAAACAAATGTTATTTCGCTGGATTGTTTCTAGTAAGACTAGAAATATAGCGTTGAACAAATTAAATTACAAAAGGACTGCTAAACTGTTGTTCTTCAAACAAAAAAAATTGTGAAAGAAAACTTGGTTGATTTTTTTACTAAGGAATATTTCTTTAATACAAGCGTAAATTGTAAACTGAATTCGTATGATGGATGCGAAAGTCAAAGATTCACTGTTGGAATTGTTCCAATTCCAAGCAGACCAAAATCTCGCGTTGCAAAGCAGCAAATTCAATAACAATTAGAAAGAGAAGGGAGATTTAAACACGCATTTGAAGAAAACTGCTTCGACAACAGAAACGATTCGAGGAAATATTGGTGAAAACACAGGAGGAACAAAGAAAAATTCTGGAGGCAACACAGTTAATAAAGCGGACGATAATCATAACGCATTTTCTCAAACAGCTGTGTGGGCTGCTATTGAAAATTTTCAATTATAACCCAGAAGACGATGTCACTTTCAACCAGTACTATAGACGATACGAGGATATTTTTATATCGGATTGTTGTACCTGGTTAGACACGAAAAAAGTTAGGCTAAGGAAATTGGGAAGAGCCGAGCATACAAAGTTCGTAAATTTTATTCTCCCAAAAAAACCCAGTGAGTTGAGCTTCCAAGAACTGTTACGCAACTTACAGAACTGTTTTCTGCAAAAACGCCTCTTTTCCATAGGCGATATAAATGTATGAATGTTACTAGAAGAGAGGAAGACGATTACACTACTTATGCAAGTATAGTGAACAAGCATTGCGACGATTTTAAACTGGAGGAATTATCAGCAGATAATTTTAAATGTTTAATATTTGTGCAAGAGCTGGTCTTAAATAAAGACACTGAAATCAGGCGTCGTGTTTTAAATAAACTCGAAAACGAACCGAATTTAAAGCTAGAAAACTTAGCGGAAGACTGTGAACGGTTTATTGCGTTGAAACATAGACAGTCGTGACATAGAGGAAAGCGGATTGTCGCATATTAAAAATGTCCATCAAAAGAAAAATTCGACTTAAAAAAATAACCAAAGAAAGAAACAGGGAAAAGATCCACCTGGACCATGTTGGAGGTGTGGAAATAAACATTGGTACAATGAGTGTCTCTACAAATTCCAACAATGTGACAACTGCCACCAGAACGGGCATAAAGCATCGCATTGTAGAAAGAATCTGGTAGAAAGACATCCATTAAACTTACGAAAATTGAACCTGAGGAACAAAATATCCGGAAATATGTACAGGTCAAATTTTTTAAAAAGAAAGTAAGGCTACAGCTTGATAGCGGGTCTGATATTTCCATTATTAATGTACAGACATGGAAGAGGCTTGGGAGACCCACTATGATTAAATCGCATAAAACAGCGAGAGCGTCAGTGACGAAAAAAATACCTTCGAAGGAGAATTATTGACGAATATTCTTTTCCAGAACAGGGCCGAAAAAGCAAGAAATTTTGTCATGCGAAAATCAAACAACCTCTTTGGAACTGATTTGTTCGAGAATTTTAGACTATGGGATCTGCCTTTAAGCTCATTTTGCCAAAAGGTTGAGGATTCGAATGTGGAGACAGAAAAACTTAAGAGGGAGTTAAAAGAGAATTTCCCAGACGGTTTGGGAAGGTGTACAAATATGGTAGCAAAATTTGACGTAAAAATAAATGAACAGCCAGTGTTCAGAAAGAAATGAAATGTTCCATGCGCCGCTATAGAACAGATAGACAGTGAATTAGAAAGACTCGAAAACATGAGTGTCATCTGAAAGATCACAGTGAGTGGGCTGCACAAACGGTTTACATCAAAAAGAAGAGTAAGGAGATTCGGGTTTGCGCCGACTTCGCGACAGGCTTTAACAGTGCATTACAAGATCATCATTATCCTCTTCCAAGTCCTGAAGAGATATTTGTGAAACTGAGTGGAGGGAAATATTTTTCTAAAATCGACCACAGTAACACGTACTTACAGGTTCCAGTCGATGAGGAGTGTTTAAAGCTGCTATGTATTAATACCCATAAGGGATTGTACAAGTTTAACAGACTTCCTTTTGGGGTCAAAGTCGCCCCTGCGATTTTTCAGCTAATTATGGGCATTATGTTAAATGGGTTGAATTTCGCAGTAGGGTACCTGGACGATGTGTTAATGAAACGCGCTAGCAAAGAACAAAACAAAGCTCATGTAAACCAAGTATTCAAAAGGATCCAGGATTATGGATTTAAAGTAAAACAGGAAAAATGTACATTTTTCATGGAGAAAATAAAATATTTGGGGCAAATCATCGATGAACATGGAAAAAGGTCAGATCCAGATAGATCGAGTGCAATAAAGAATATGCCTGCTCCAGAAAATATTACGTCTTTATAAAGTTTCTTAGGTTTGGCAAATTACTACAATGTATTTGCGCCAAATATGCATAAACTAAGGTCGCCTTTAAATGAATTGTTAAGGAAAGACCAAAAAATAGGTATGGACGCAAGAGTGAGAAGAAGCATTTCGAGAAATTAAAGAGACTTTGATGTCTGACTTGTTTCTGGCACATTATAATCCGAAATGTGAAATTATAGTTGCAAGCGATGCCAGCTCCTATGGCATAGGAACATGCTTTTTACGCAAAATGGATTATGGAAGAGTGAAACCCATAGTACATTCATCCCGATCACTTTTGCCAGCCGAAAAGAACTATTCACAAATTGAAAAAGAGGTGCTAAGCATTATATTCGTGGTAAAGAAATTTAATCGTTTCCGACACGGTAGGCAATTTCTGTTACAAAGAAACCACAAACCATTATCAACGATTTTCGGATCGAAAAAGGGACTACAACAACGTACGGTGAATAAACTCCAAAGAACCATTGGAGGATATGGTAATAGCAGCAATTCAAGCGGAAGTTGAAGTAAAAAAATACGTTATGTGACACAATAAGAGAACTTCCAGTAATGCTTGATGAGATTAAGAGTAAGGCAGAGTTGGACGAATTTATTATACGCACGAAAGAAAGGATCAACAATAACGAACTGGATGAAGAAATTTAATCAATTTGCGATGACGTCCTGTTATATAGCGACAGGGTCGTAATTCATGCGATATTACAGAAAAGAATGCTCAAGGAATTCCATGTAGGACATCCAGGTATATCAAGAATGAAAAGCCTTATGCACTCTTTCGTTTATTGGTCAAACATGGATAAGGATATAGAAGGAAAAATCAGGGAGTGTACAGGATGCGCATTAGCTATGAAAGCTCCTTCGACTCAATTCGGATCGTGGACGAAACAGGACCGACCTTGGTCTAGGATTCATTTAGATTTTGCAGCACCGCTAGATGGGTTCTACTATCTCATTGTTGTAGACAGCCTATCTAAATGGCCGGAAGTATTAAAATGTAAGAATCCCACATCCGAGGTAACTATCAACTTCCTGTATAAACTATTCGCTAGGTTTGGAGTAGTAGACTGAATTTTTACAGACAATGGAACGCAATTTACGTCTACCGAATTTAAACATTTTTGCGATGATCATCTAATCGAGCATATAACCATTCCGCCATACCACCCAAGAGGTAATGACCAAGCAGAGAAATTCGTTACATTCAAGAGAGCTCTGAAAAAAAGCTAGTGGGTCGCCGACGGATAAGTCAATCAAACAGTTTTTACAAGTCTACAGAGTCACTTCGAATGCAAACATCGAAATGTCGAAGACACCTGCTGAGGGTATGTTCGGACGCAAGGTTAGATCGATTTTTTCACAAGTTGTTACCAAACCAGGATAGGCCAAACCCCAAAAACCGATAACAAGAAAACGGTATAAAGTTGGCGAAAGCGAATTCTACAAGATTCACAAAAATAATAAGACTTTCTGGGAGTCCGGTATTGTTGAGAAACAAATATGCAACATGGTCTACATGATTAAGGGACCGGACTTCGTGCAGAAACGTCACACTAACCAAATTCTGAAAAGATACTCGAACAGTCAGGTGACCAGATCGCCCGAGGAGGATATCATAGATATTTTCAGGTGCCCATACCAGAGACAGCTCCGGAGAACAGAAGATCAAACAGAAAACGGAAATCAACAGAATTGATTATGGTGACCCCCCCTCCCCCCCAAAAACGTTATTAATCCCAGACGGGATATTTTCAAAGAGGGGGGGTGTTATAACGGCCTTCCTTGAACAGAGGAATTTACACTGATTAGCACTATAAATAGCGCTAGTAATCCCAACACCGGTGAGAGAGATGCGACTGCACTTCAACTGCTAGCCGAGTACCCAGCAGATATACACGCTTTCCTATCTTTGTACATTATTGTTAATACACTTGTTCCTTAACCGAACCTCGACTTGATTGTTCTTATTTTCACTGTTGTTCCACGACACAACAGTAATCAAGGGAGTTCTTTTTACAATGAAATCGGGATTTACTGACCCAGTAAATTACCGCCCCATTAGCCTCCTCCCACTTTTCGCCAAAATATTTGAGTCCATAATTAATCAAGCTCTAGTCCATCACTTTACAGATCTTAAACTTCTGACTGACCAACAATATGGATTTAGGCAAGCCCGTTCCACGGCAGACATCCTAACTGTAATCTCTGAGCGTATATACCATTCACTTGACAAAGCAGGGGAGGGTAGAGCGGTAGCTCTAGATATATTTAAGGCTTTTGACAGTGTATGGCATGAAGGTCTTCTCAGGAAAATCAGATCATACGGTATCACTGGAAGAATACATAACATAATTAAATCCTTCTTAGATAAGAAAAAATCCAGACTGTCCTCGATAGTCGTACATCTAAACAATATGATATAACTGCGGGAGTGCCTCAGGGGTCTATCCTTTGACCTCTATTATTCCTAATATTCATAAATGACCTCCTTGACAAAATTATCTGTGAGTTGGGTATATACGCTGATGACATCACGCTCTATAACAGACACGACAGGAAAACAAATGAACACATATCTAAAGAAATGGCAGAAACACTAGAGGACGACCTCCAATCTGTAGTGGAACGACAGCCTCTAAGGGTTTTCTTGAGCTTAGGGAATAACTAAAGGTTATAGGGAGCAAGGTTTGGACAATATGGAGGATGAGGAACTGTTTTGATGCCCATCTTGGTCAAATAGTTAGTGACAAGCATGATCTTGTGAACTTGTGCTTTCGCACAAATCTTTCGCATCTTCAGTTCCTCGCGAATAATTGTACAGTTTCCCTACAGACATCAAATTGTGCACTTATTATCCCTATAGACACACGACGCTCCTTATCCATTAAATTCTTTATTTATCCAATCAACTTTGTTGTTCTGATTTCCTTACTTCTCCAACACCTCATCATCGTTTACAAAATCCCCGTCTACCTTTAATCTCTTATGGCACTTAAAAGCTGACGTTCGATTCATGCAATATGATCCAAAATGCATTTTTTCCAAGTTTAAAACAGAATTTTATTGCATATCTTCTTCTAAAGTTTCCTCACGTTCAGATTGCATTTTTGAAATTCGTCAGCTGTGCGAATAAGGTTTTAGTAGAGTGTATTCCAATTCTTACTGTAGCTGTTAATTTGAAGCTGAAATCATAAAAATGTGTCACTCATCCAAGATATATAGCAATAAAATACTGAATTTTAAAAAGTCTACGACAATTTTAATTGTCTGTACAAAAAAGTCTGAAAACTTAGTGAAAATGCCTCGTATATTAGTAGATACTAATTGGATATCTGTTCCGCACAAAACTGCACATTGAAGCAGAAATAAAAGAGTTCTTTAAGGAGAGCCACTCTATTAGCCGTCTTAATAAAGTCGTTATAGTTATTTATTAAAATTGACGTCCCAGACTGAAGGCAAATTCATCACTTTTGAGGATGTTAGAGGGTAGACATGTTGAATGTTATTCTATTTTGTGTTTAGTAGTGAACGCATCTGCCATTAGATCGTGTTGTTGTTGTTGTTGTTGTTGATGATGATGATGATGATGATGATGATGATGATGATGATGATGATGATGATGATGATGATGATGATGATTGAATGAATGAATGAATGAATGAATGAATTCCTCCTCAGGGTGGCGAGGAAAAGTCGACAAAACAAACTTCCAACGGAGTACAAATATCCGTCAAGAGAAAAGAAAAAAAGATGTTCCTTTGAATAGAATCTATTCAAGAATTTTTTTTTCTTTTCTATTTTTTAAAGAAAATTTTCCATTCATCATGTTTGTCTGGATTAAATGTCTTTTTGGAAATGTGCGAGTGTTTCATTAATTGAAGCAAGAAGACAGCTTTGCTTAATTAGAATCAAGGTTATAACAATTGTGGGAATCTCCAACGATTTTCAGGAGAGCGTAGATATACGTTAGTGCCGACTC